>NW_028180397.1:7500-17879 GCF_964030765.1 Micromesistius poutassou | reverse complement strand
CACACACACACACACACACTTAACGGGAAACCATGTGACACGATCTCAGCCAATCACAAACCCTGATAGTTCAGATGCATGTTGTGAAGGAGCAGGTAGAGAGAGTGAGAGAGTGAGAGAGAGTGGGTGAGTGAGCGGGTGAGCGGGTGAGTGAGCGAGTGAGCGGGGTGAGTGAGCGGGTGGGTGAGAGAGTGAGAGGGTGGGTGAGGAGAGAGTGAGTGAGTGGGTGAGGAGAGAGTGAGTGAGAGGGTGAGGAGAGAGTGAGTGGGTGAGGAGAGAGTGAGTGAGTGAGTGAGTGGGTGAGGAGAGAGTGAGTGAGTGGTGAGGAGAGAGTGAGTGAGAGGGTGAGCGGGTGAGAGGGTGGGTGAGAGGGTGAGTTCTTACGCAGTGCGGGCAGCTCCAGGTGCCCTCGGGGGCCTTCTCCATGTCGGGGTCCAGGCAGACCATGTGGTAGGCCCTGGGACACGTGTCACACAGGATGATCTCCCCGCCCCTGCTGGCACACCTCGCAGTAGTCCTGGTGGTCCGTCTCGTAGCCGTCGCCCTCCTCCGCTTCTGGAGAGAGACACACGGGTGAGGGGGGGGGGTCAACGCCTGGACCCCCCCGTCCACTCCTGGACCCCCCACCTGGACCCCCCCCCCCCGTCCACTGCACAGCACCGCACGCTAACGCCTGAGCATTACAGACAACAGCACGCTAACACCTTAGCATTACAGACAACAGCACGCTAACGCCTTAGCATTACAGACAATAGCACGCTAACGCCTTAGCATTACAGACAATAGCACGCTAACGCCTTAGCATTACAGACAATAGCACGCTAACGCCTTAGCATTACAGACAATAGCACGCTAACGCCATAGCATTACAGACAATAGCACGCTAACGCCTTAGCATTACAGACAACAGCACGCTAACGCCTTAGCATTACAGACAACAGCACGCTAACGCCTTAGCATTACAGACAACAGCACGCTAACGCCTTAGCATTACAGACAACAGCACGCTAACGCCTTAGCATTACAGACAACAGCACGCTAACGCCTTAGCATTACAGACAATAGCACGCTAACGCCTTAGCATTACAGACAATAGCACGCTAACACCTTAGCATTACAGACAACAGCACGCTAACGCCTTAGCATTACAGACAACAGCACGCTAACGCCTTAGCATTACAGACAACAGCACGCTAACGCCTTAGCATTACAGACAACAGCACTCTAACGCCTTAGCATTACAGACAACAGCACTCTAACGCCTTAGCATTACAGACAACAGCACGCTAACGCCTTAGCATTACAGACAACAGCACTCTAACGCCATAGCATTAGAGACAACAGCACGCTAACGCCTTAGCATTACAGACAACAGCACGCTAACGCCTTAGCATTACAGACAACAGCACTCTAACGCCATAGCATTAGAGACAACAGCACGCTAACGCCTTAGCATTACAGACAACAGCACGCTAACGCCTTAGCATTACAGACAACAGCACGCTAACGCCTTAGCATTACAGACAACAGCACGCTAACGCCTTAGCATTACAGACAACAGCACGCTAACGCCTTAGCATTACAGACAACAGCACGCTAACGCCTTAGCATTACAGACAACAGCACGCTAACGCCTTAGCATTACAGACAACAGCACGCTAACGCCTTAGCATTACAGACAACAGCACGCTAACGCCTTAGCATTACAGACAACAGCACGCTAACGCCTTAGCACTGCAGTGAATAGGACGCTAGCATGCTAACAAGTGACTACTGCTGCTCCCAATGGAACCAACACCCTGCACAGAGCACATCTAGATTAGCATTTTATGCTCCATTTTTCATTTTGTGTTGTGTTCCAAAACACCCCTGGAGTGCACGTGACGACAGCCGTGCACGTGACGACAGCAGTGCACGTGACGACAGCAGTGCACGTGACTCTACAAGATGGCGTGGCTCTAATTATACTCCTGTTGACTCAGGCCCCATGATTCAGACGCCACGGGCTACAACACTACAGGGACCTCCTCCTCCTCCTCCTCCTCCTGGTGACCCACGGGCTACAACACTACAGGGACCTGCTCCTCCTCCTCCTCCTCCTCCTCCTCCTCCTCCTGGTGACCCACGGGCTACAACACTACAGGGACCTGCTCCTCCTCCTCCTCCTCCTCCTCCTCCTGGTGACCCACGGGCTACAACACTACAGGGACCTGCTCCTCCTCCTCCTCCCTCCTCCTCCTCCTCCTGGTGACCCACGGGCTACAACACTACAGGGACCTCCTCCTCCTCCTCCTCCTCCTGGTGACCCACGGGCTACAAACACTACAGGGACCTCCTCCTCCTCCTCCTCCTCCTCCTGGTGACCCACGGGCTACAACACTACAGGGACCTCCTCCTCCTCCTCCTCCTCCTGGTGACCCACGGGCTACAACACTACACAGACCTGCTCCTCCTCCTCCTCCTCCTCCTGGTGACCCACAGGCTACAACACTACAGGGACCTCCTCCTCCTCCTCCTGGTGACCCACGGGCTACAACACTACACAGACCTGCTCCTCCTCCTCCTCCTCCTGGTGACCCAGCACCTCCTCCTGGTGACCCACGGGCTACAACACTACACAGACCTGCTCCTCCTCCTCCTCCTCCTCCTCCTCCTCCTCCTGGTGACCCACGGGCTACAACACTACAGGGACCTCCTCCTCCTCCTCCTCCTCCTCCTGGTGACCCACGGGCTACAACACTACAGGGACCTGCTCCTCCTCCTCCTCCTCCTCCTGGTGACCCACGGGCTACAACACTACACAGACCTGCTCCTCCTCCTCCTCCTCCTGGTGACCCACAGGCTACAACACTACAGGGACCTGCTCCTCCTCCTGGTGACCCAGCACCTCCTCCTCTGGTGACCCAGCACCTCCTCCTCTGGTGACCCAGCACCTCCTCCTCTGGTGACCCAGCACCTCCTCATCTGGTGAACCACCACCTCCTCCTCCGGCCCTCCAGACAGACAGGAGGAGGAGCCATCGTCTCCCCCTCCTCCTGTGGTCCATGACAGACAGGAGGAGGAGGAGACAGACAGACAGGAGGAGACAGACAGACAGACAGACAGACAGCAGGAGGAGGAGACAGACAGACAGACAGACAGGAGGAGACAGACAGACGCCGTACCTTTCTTCTTCTTTGGTTTGCTCTTGGGGGTCTTCTTCTTGGAGCGCGAGGTGCGGCTGGTGGAGCCCTCTGACACACTGTTCATACTGGTCTCATCAAAGTCACTCTCCACGTCAGGCTCCTCCTCCTCGCTCTGGAGACACACACACACACACACACACACAGTCAGGTTGTGCATGAGAGTGAGAGTGAGAGTGAGAGTGAGAGTGAGAGAGAGAGAGAGAGAGAGAGAGAGAGACCCACCGAGGACCTCTTCCTCTTGCTGTTGAAGCCCCCCAGTTTGATCTTGAGGGGGGCCACCTTCTTGGTCTTGGCCAGGTTCTTCTTCTCCGCCGGCTTGGCGGTGGGCTTGGACTTCTTGCGGGCGTTGGGACCTGGAGGAGAAACCGTCAGTCACTCACTCCATCACCCCACAGCGTACCAACCAGACCTCCTCTGCCAAGGGCCCCGGGCCCCAGGGGCCCACAGGCAGGGCCACACAGCGTACCAACCAGACCTCTGCCAAGGGCCCCGGGCCCCTAGGGCCACACAGGCAGGGGCCCCCAGAGACGCTCCCAGACCCGAGACATCCCATCCCTCCATTCTAACAGAATAAGGATGAACACTGAACCAACAGGCCCCCGTCTGAGAGGACCCCCCCCCGACCCCTGACCCCTGACCCCACCAGACTGACCTTTGCCCTCCTTGGTCTTGGCCTTGCGGAGCGGGACGACGGGCGCGGCCGTGGGCTCGGCGGGGGGTGCGGCCGGCGGCGGGGGCGGCGGCGGCGAGGGGGGCGTGGCCTCAGACACCATGGTGTCCACGGCGGCCGGCACGCTGGCGGTGGCCAGGGCGGCGTTGGCGGCGGCGGCGCCCCTCAGGGGGTTGTTGGTGCTGAACTCGCGCCACTTGGCGCCCAGGACCATCATCATCTTGGACACGGCGATCTTAGGGTTCTTAGCGGCGATGAGCGGCCTACACAGAGAGAGAGAGAGAGAGAGAGACGGGTAGAGAGAGAGAGAGAGAGAGAGAGAGACGGGTAGAGAGAGAGAGAGACGGGGAGAGAGAGAGACGGGGAGAGAGACAGAGAGAGAGAGAGAGAGAGAGAGACCGGGAGAGAGAGACCGGGAGAGAGAGAGACGGTTAGAGAGACGGTTAGAGAGAGAGAGACCTTGTAGTTGGTGAGGGAGCGGTGTGTGGAGGTGGAGGTGTGTGGAGGTGGAGGTGTGTGGAGGTGGAGGTGTGTGGAGGTGGAGGTGTGTGGAGGTGGGTGGAGGTGGAGGTGTGTGGAGGTGGAGGTGTACCTGACGAACTGGCTGAAGGCCTTGTAGTTGGTGAGGGAGCGGTGTGTGGAGGTGTGTGTGGAGGTGGAGGTGTGTGTGGAGGTGGAGGTGTGTGGAGGTGTACCTGACGAACTGGCTGAAGGCCTTGTAGTTGGTGAGGGAGCGGTGTGTGGAGGTGTGTGTGGAGGTGGAGGTGTGTGGAGGTGGAGGTGTGTGGAGGTGTACCTGACGAACTGGCTGAAGGCCTTGTAGTTGGTGAGGGAGCGGTGTGTGGAGGTGGAGGTGTGTGGAGGTGGAGGTGTGTGTGGAGGTGGAGGTGTGTGGAGGTGGAGGTGGAGGTGTACCTGACGAACTGGCTGAAGGCCTTGTAGTTGGTGAGGGAGCGGTGTGTGGAGGTGTGTGGAGGTGGAGGTGTACGTGGAGGTGGAGGTGTGGAGGTGGAGGTGTGTGGAGGTGGAGGTGTGTGGAGGTGTGTGGAGGTGGAGGTGTACCTGACGAACTGGCTGAAGGCCTTGTAGTTGGTGAGGGAGCGGTGTGTGTGGAGGTGGAGGTGGAGGTGTGTGGAGGTGGAGGTGTACCTGACGAACTGGCTGAAGGCCTTGTAGTTGGTGAGGGAGCGGTGTGTGGAGGTGGAGGTGTGTGTGTAGGTGGAGGTGTGTGGAGGTGGGTGTGGAGGTGGAGGTGGAGGTGTGTGGAGGTGTGTGTGGAGGTGGAGGTGTACCTGACGAACTGGCTGAAGGCCTTGTAGTTGGTGAGGGAGCGGTAGTCCTCCTCAGTGAACACGTGGTCGATGTCCTCCATGCCCCAGTCGTCCAGCAGCTGGGACGACGTCTTGGGCTCCTGGAGACCAGAGAGAGCAGTCAGGACCAGAACAGGACCAGGACCAGGACCAGGACAGGACCAGGACCAGGACCAGGACCAGGACCAGGACAGGACCAGGACCAGGACCACCAGGACCACAACCACCAGGACCAGAACCACAACCACCAGGACCACCAGGACCAGGACCACCAGGACCAGGACCACCAGGACCACGACCACCAGGACCAGGACCACCAGGACCAGAACCACAAAACCAGTACCAGAACCACAAACCCAGTAACAGAAACAGACACACAAAACCAGTAACAGAACCACACCATCAGTACCAGTAACAACCCCAGAACCAGACCACCAGAACCAGTAACATACCCCCACACCACCAACTAACCAACATGACTAACCAGGTCATCGGACTAGTTAGAACACAATGAGAAATATAAAATACAAGGAGAAAAAAAGATTTAAAAAAAGATGCACAATCCTACTGGTGTTTCTATTTTGAATCGAGTGAGGAAAACACAACCATAAATCATAAACCATAAATCATAAATCTACCCCCAGACCATCGTGGCTATAACGCAGACTCCCTGTACTAACACCACCCCCACAACACACACCACACAACACACCACACATACAACACACCACACATACAACACACAACACAGCACACAACACATACAACACACACCACAGACAACACACAACACATACAACACACCACAGACCACATACAACACACATACAACACACCACACAACACATACAACACACCACACAACACACCACACAACACACACCACATAGCACACCACACATACAACACACACCACAGACAACACATACAACACACACAACACACCACAGACCACACACCACATACAACACACACCACATACAACACACAACACACACACACCACACACAACACACAGCAGCGGAACACAGGACAGCAGTGGTCCATGTCTCCATACGGCCTCCCACCTCCACGCTGCAGGCCAGCGTGTGGAGCCGGTGGCTCTGGGCAGCTCCACCGCCCCCTGCCCTACACCGACCTACAGGTCACCTCTTCAGTGGCTGCCTCTCCCCCACCGGGCCCCAGGGGCCCCGGCGAGGGGCCCTCATCGACACTGATCTGATCAATCCATCAGCCAGAGAGAGAGAGAGGGCTGAGGGCTAATGCTGCTAATGGGGGCTCTGCCGTTAGCGCGCCGCCGCCGCCGCCGCCGCCGACACACAGAGCCGCGGGACGCCCACGACTCTGATGGTCACCGTGACAACAAAGACAACGTGGCTGTTACCCCCCCCGACCTGCACGCCGCTAACGAGGCCTAACGAGCCCTCTCCACCTGAACCACTGGGGGGATATAGAGCAGCTTATAGAGCAGCTTATAGAGCAGCTGCAGCCTGTCGCTACAGACAGTTAGCCAGAGCGCTACAAAGGGCTAGCCAGAGCGCTACAGACAGTTAGCCAGAGCGCTAGTACAGACAGTTAGCCAGAGCGCTACAGACAGTTAGCCAGAGCGCTACAGACAGTTAGCCAGAGCGCTACAGACAGTTAGCCAGAGCGCTACAGACAGTTAGCCAGAGCGCTAGTACAGACAGTTAGCCAGAGCGCTACAGACAGTTAGCCAGAGCGCTACAGACAGTTAGCCAGAGCGCTACAGACAGTTAGCCAGAGCGCTACAGACAGTTAGCCAGAGCGCTAGTACAGACAGTTAGCCAGAGCGCTACAGACAGTTAGCCAGAGCGCTACAGACAGTTAGCCAGAGCGCTAGTACAGACAGTTAGCCAGAGCGCTACAAAGGGCTAGCTAGAGCGCTACAGACAGTTAGCCAGAGCTCTACAGACAGTTAGCCAGAGCGCTACAGAGAGTTAGCCAGAGCGCTACAGAGAGTTAGCCAGAGCGCTACAGACAGTTAGCCAGAGCGCTACAAAGGGCTAGCCAGAGCGCTACGGACAGTTAGCCAGAGAGCTAGTACAGACAGTTAGCCAGAGCGCTAGTACAGACAGTTAGCCAGAGCGCTAGTACAGACAGTTAGCCAGAGCGCTAGTACAGACAGTTAGCCAGAGCGCTAGTACAGACAGTTAGCCAGAGCGCTAGTACAGACAGTTAGCCAGAGCGCTAGTACAGACAGTTAGCCAGAGCGCTAGTACAGACAGTTAGCCAGAGCGCTAGTACAGACAGTTAGCCAGAGCGCTAGTACAGACAGTTAGCCAGAGCACTACAGACAGTTAGCCAGAGCGCTAGTACAGACAGTTAGCCAGAGCGCTAGTACAGACAGTTAGCCAGAGCGCTACAGACAGTTAGCCATAGCGCTACAAAGGGCTAGCCAGAGCGCTACAGACAGTTAGCCAGAGCGCTAGTACAGACAGTTAGCCAGAGCGCTACACAGTTAGCCAGAGCGCTAGTACAGACAGTTAGCCGGAGCGCTACAGACAGTTAGCCAGAGAGCTACAGACAGTTAGCCAGAGCGCTAGTACAGACAGTTAGCCAGAGCTCTACAGACAGTTAGCCAGAGCGCTAGTACAGACAGTTAGCCAGAGCTCTACAGACAGTT
This sequence comes from Micromesistius poutassou, assembly GCF_964030765.1. NCBI lineage: Eukaryota > Metazoa > Chordata > Actinopteri > Gadiformes > Gadidae > Micromesistius > Micromesistius poutassou. Next base: position 10,070 of record NW_028180397.1, on the reverse strand, counting down.
AGCCAGAGCGCTACAGACAGTTAGCCAGAGCGCTAGTACAGACAGTTAGCTAGAGCGCTACAGACAGTTAGCCAGAGCGCTACAAAGGGCTAGCCAGAGCGCTACAGACAGTTAGCCAGAGAGCTAGTACAGACAGTTAGCCAGAGCGCTAGTACAGACAGTTAGCCAGAGCGCTAGTACAGACAGTTAGCCAGAGCGCTAGTACAGACAGTTAGCCAGAGCGCTAGTACAGACAGTTAGCCAGAGCGCTAGTACAGACAGTTAGCCAGAGCGCTAGTACAGACAGTTAGCCAGAGCGCTAGTACAGACAGTTAGCCAGAGCGCTAGTACAGACAGTTAGCCAGAGCGCTAGTACAGACAGTTAGCCAGAGCACTACAGACAGTTAGCCAGAGCGCTAGTACAGACAGTTAGCCAGAGCGCTAGTACAGACAGTTAGCCAGAGCGCTACAGACAGTTAGCCATAGCGCTACAAAGGGCTAGCCAGAGCGCTACAGACAGTTAGCCAGAGCGCTAGTACAGACAGTTAGCCAGAGCGCTACACAGTTAGCCAGAGCGCTAGTACAGACAGTTAGCCGGAGCGCTACAGACAGTTAGCCAGAGAGCTACAGACAGTTAGCCAGAGCGCTAGTACAGACAGTTAGCCAGAGCTCTACAGACAGTTAGCCAGAGCGCTAGTACAGACAGTTAGCCAGAGCTCTACAGACAGTTAGCCAGAGCGCTACAGACAGTTAGCCAGAGCGCTAGTACAGACAGTTAGCTAGAGCGCTACAGACAGTTAGCCAGAGCGCTACAAAGGGCTAGCCAGAGCGCTACAGACAGTTAGCCAGAGAGCTAGTACAGACAGTTAGCCAGAGCGCTAGTACAGACAGTTAGCCAGAGCGCTAGTACAGACAGTTAGCCAGAGCGCTAGTACAGACAGTTAGCCAGAGCGCTAGTACAGACAGTTAGCCAGAGCGCTACAGACAGTTAGCCGGAGCCTGTGGCGCAGCGGGCTAGCCGGCGCGCTACAGACAGTTAGCCGGCGCGCTACAGACAGTTAGCCGGAGCCTGTGGCGCAGCGGGCTAGCCGGCGCGCTACAGACACAGATCAATACGCGGGCAGCTCGTTAGCGTCTCATCACAGCCGCGGGCAGAAGGCTCGTCTGCAGCGCTCGTCTCACCGCGACCAGCGGGAGGAACGTCTACAGGGTCAAGTTCACCGAGCACTGCGGCGCTAAGCAAGGTTGCCATGGAAACAGCATATATGCCTTACACACACACACACACACCTCCCCCCCCACACACCCATCCTTGCATAAGTGTCATTAAGTATGAGGCCTGCTATTGGCCGACGGGCCGGGAGCCGCAGACAAAGAGCTGCGTCTGCCAATGGGTGGTGACGACGATGCAGGACGGCAGGCCCATTGTTGACCACTCTGTAACCCCCGCCAGCACACACACACACACACACACACACACACACACACACACACACACACACACACACACACACACACACACACACACACACACACACACACACACACACACACACACACACACACACACACACACACCTCCCAGCTCTCCATAAAACTGACACCTCGCTGTATCTGCTGACGATCGTTAATCCCATCTGGGATGACTCCATTAGTGGACGCTTCCTTTTCCACAATAAAACCCTGTTTCAAATAAATAATAAAAGCCCCCGTTCCCCGTTCTTGGCCCGGCGGCCGTCTGCGTTTCACAGTAAGAGTCCCCGACCGCCGCCGCCGCTCCGGGTAGAAATAGAGAGAGAGCAGCCAGGGCCCCTCAGAGCCGCTCTGGAGTCACCTCCACCTGAGGGCCCCTGGGCCCCACAGCGTTGGATTTAGCTTTTGAACAAAGTGCCTTCTGGGGGAAACACGGACAGTGGACTAGACCACACAGTGGGAGGGTACGGCCCTCAGGAACAGCCCTACGCCGGCCGGGGCCACTGAGGGCCCTTCAGCGGGGACGCCCCTATCACACACTCCAGCTCCGCCTCCGCTGAGTCCCAGCAGCCTATCAGAGCCCACCTCCACCAGCACACACACACACACACACACAATCACATGGCCACATTACACACACAACTACACCCGTCATGCTCACTAACTAAACACACGCAGTCAGAACTCACACACAGTCAGAACCACACACACAGTCAGAACCACACACACAGTCAGAACCACACACACAGTCAGAACCACACACACAGTCAGAACCACACACAGTCAGAACCACACAGTCAGAACCACACACAGTCAGAACCACACACAGTCAGAACCACACACAGTCAGAACCACACACGCAGTCAGAACCACACACACAGTCAGAACCACACACACAGTCAGAGCCACACACAGTCAGAACCACACACAGTCAGAACCACACACAGTCAGAACCACACACAGTCAGAACAACACACACAGTCAGAACCACACACACAGTCAGAACCACACACAGTCAGAACCACACACACAGTCAGAACCACACACACAGTCAGAACCACACACACAGTCAGAACCACACACAGTCAGAACCACACACACAGTCAGAACCACACACA
>NW_028180397.1:0-2500 GCF_964030765.1 Micromesistius poutassou | reverse complement strand
GGGTTAACCTAGTGATGGTTAGTGTATACGGGGAACGGGTTAACCTAGTGATGGTTAGTGTATACGGGGAATGGGTTAACCTAGTGATGGTTAGTGTATACGGGGAACGGGTTAACCTAGTGATGGTTAGTGTATACGGGGAACGGGTTAACCTAGTGATGGTTAGTGCTGGCTCTTGGTTCTGTGAACACCCTCTCCGGACCCACAGAGATATATGGTTGTTTCTCCCCCTCCTGACCGCGGTACCCCCCGTGGGACAGAGGACTAAAAGCCCTAAATGTGAAGGCTTTGTGTGTACAGCTCCAGGAGCAGGGAGGAACCGTCCTCCACGCTCAGAGACACGGCGTTAAGTAAGGAGAGGAGGCCCGGGTTAACATGAAGGAGCGGAGACGGGTTCCAGCGGTGACAGAACAGCACGGATCTCTTTGTTGTGAGGCCGCCTGTACAACAGGACGCCCGTTCACCGGAGTTTGACTGGAGTTTGAGAGCTTGAACGGTGATAGAAATCACCGCAGGCGTCGTGTGACGGGGACACGGGGAAAGTAAGGCAAACTACTTCTAGAACACACGGACAGAGAGGGACAAAGCCGGGGTTACACTGGAGCCTGAACCAGTGACCCTCTGGTGTCTGAACCAGTAACCCTCTGAACCAGTGACCCTCTGGTGTCTGAACCAGTAACCCTCTGAACCAGTGACCCTCTGAACCAGTGACCCTCTGGTGTCTGAACCAGTAACCCTCTGAACCAGTGACCCTCTGAACCAGTAACCCTCTGGTGCCTGAACCAGTAACCCTCTGAACCAGTGACCCTCTGACGGAGTCTGAACCAGTGACCCTCTGGTGCCTGAACCAGTAACCCTCCGATGGAGTCTGAACCAGTGACCCTCTGAACCAGTGACCCTCTGACGGAGTCTGAACCAGTAACCCTCTGGTGCCTGAACCAGTAACCCTCCGATGGAGTCTGAACCAGTGACCCTCTGAACCAGTAACCCTCCGATGGAGTCTGAACCAGTGACCCTCTGAACCAGTAACCCTCCGACGGAGTCTGAACCAGTAACCCTCCGACGGAGTCTGAACCAGTGGAAGCAGTGTACCCGGTGGTTTTTCTACGCTCGACGTCCGCTGGTTTTCAACCGTGTGAAGTCACGCGCACCGCGGGCACTTTGTGTTCCCAAAATGGTTCGTGTGTGCGCGTGCACGCGGCCCGCCGCTAAACAAACAGTAAACAACGAACAACCGCCGCCCCGCGAACACACGATAAACCTTCTACGCTAAAACAAAAAAAAAAACGGCGAACGGGGCCTCGAAACAACAATGTGCTTTTGAAAAAAAAAAAAAAACACACTTATAGAGCCAATACGGAGGGAAAGGGCCGGTGATGAGGAGGGGAGTTCTGCCGGACGTCATCCGCCAGCCTAAGCTCACTGGCTGCTCCTCCATCTTGTCATCGACACGTAAAAAAAAAAAGAAAAAAAGACCGGTAGCCGCTCGAGCTAGGCCCGGGAAACCCGGCGGCGCCTCGCGCCATTGTTCCCCCCCCCAACCACCAACCACCAACCACCAACCCCCGACCGACCGACCGATGCGGCGCGAAGCCCCCCCCGACGGCCGACGTTCAAACAAACAAACAAACAAACATAAAGCCGGACAAAAGTAGCAGCGCCCCCCCCTCCCGGGGCTCCGGTGCGGGGTTAGCTCCCGGTGGTAGCCTAGCCACCACCGCCGTAGCCACGCGAGCCCCCCACCGCCGCCCCCCCCTCCCACACACACACACACACACAGCCCCGCGTTGACATCGCGGAACCGACCGAAAGCGGACCGACCCGGACCCGGACCCGGACCCGAGCCCGGGGACGGGACACGGGACGGGGGACGGGGGAGCGAGGGCCGGAGCTTACCGTGCAGCAGGCGGTCGTCCGGGGCTCCGAAGTCATCCCGGTCGTCCTCGCTTCCGGACATGGTGGCGGTGCGGCAGCAGGGCGGGCGGACCGACTCGGACCGGCTCGGGTCGGCTACAGAGCAGAGCCGACTACAGTGGAGTGAAGCGGCGGCGGTGTCGACGCGGGGCGGCTCCGTGCGGGTCCAGGGTCCCGGTCTGCGGCGGGCGGCGGAGCACGGAGGAGGTGGTGGAGGTGGTGGTGGAGGACCGGGCGGCGGGTCACGGCCACGGGAACGAACACACACGGGAACACACACACACACACAAGTAGACGGAAGTGAATACCGAGCGTCCCCGGGCGCTCACACACTCTCACCCGGCGGACACACACTCTCTGCACACGCTCCGGACGAGATACGAGAACTTTTCTGTTCGCTCGGGTCGGAGCTCCGTGCGGGACAGGGCTCCGGTCCCCCCCCCCCCACCACCACCACCACCGGTCGGTACCGGGTCTTTACCGGCGGGTTACTTTCCCGGCCGTTAGCATGCGGGCTAGCCCGGCTGGGACCCGGCGGCCGGGGGCTCCCTGAGCCGGCCCGGGCTCCCCCTGAGCCGGCCCCCGG
>NW_028180398.1:0-14153 GCF_964030765.1 Micromesistius poutassou | reverse complement strand
GGGTACCAGCGGACAGGACCAGGGGGAGGGTACCAGCGGACAGGACCGGGGTGAGGGTACCAGCGGACAGGACCAGGCCTCACACCGGGGGGGCACTAGAATGTGGCATGGCTTCACATCAGAGGTTCACAGTGATTACAATGAGGGCGAAACGTGCCGGCTGTGATGAAGGACGGGCTCTGTGAGACGGGGTGGTGGTCAGTGAGACAGGGTGGTCTGTGAGACAGGGTGGTGGTCAGTGAGACAGGGTGGTCTGTGAGACAGGGTGGTCGGTGAGACAGGGTGGTCGGTGAGACAGGGTGGTGGTCAGTGAGACGGGGTGTGTTATGACCCAGGGTCATAATTTAGTATTTTTCAGTGTTGATGTGTGGATTTTTCTGTGCTGTTGCTCCTCCCTGCCTGATGGGGGCGGTGGTGCTACCACCATCGGTGTGTCCCCAGGTGCTGGCTGCCGATTGGTGAACGGACCAATCGGAGCTGCTATAAATGGCCGCCGCTTGAGACATTCACCCTCTTCTCTTGACCCTACTCCCAACTGCACCAGGCTTTGTTGTATTTCATGGTATGGTATGGTATGGTATGGTATGGTATGGTATGGTATGGTATGGTATGGTATGGTATGGTATGGTATGGTATGGTATGGTATGGTGTGGTTTTGTATTGTGTTGAACTTTAGCAGTCCAGGTAGTTGTAGGGGTGAGTAGCTCTCTTGGTTTGTCTCCTTTTCTCCTGTTTATTTTATAGGGAGTCTAATCTTTGGCTCTGGTTAGGTAAGGTAGTTTGGGTCAGATTGTTCTGTTTGTTGTTTTGGGCCATGCTCTCCCTGAAGCTCAATGCTACCGTTTATCTTTAAAGATTGAATAAATTAACTTCTGTTGGACTGCAGCCCTGTGTGCCTGGTCATCTGTGGGCGTGGGGGAAAGAGGGGAGCATCCTTTGTTATGTTCGGTTCCCCTAGGCCGGTCGTAACAGGGTGGTCAGTGAGACGGGGTGGTCAGTGAGACGGGGTGGTCAGTGAGACGGGGTGGTCAGTGAGACATGCTGCCCTCTGGCGATTTTAAGTTACGCTGCTCGTTAGCTGATAAAAACACACACCTAAAATATTTTTTTGTGCGACTAATACGGTTAAGAGTTAACGTTAATGAAGGTTTAGGGTTGGGTACGGGTCGGTTAGGGTTAGTAAAGAGTTAACGTTAGTAAAGGTTCAGGGTGGGTGGAGGCAGGGTACGGGTCGGTTAGGGTTAGTAGACGTGGCTGCGGTTGATAAGGACATGTCCGAGGGAGGCTTCAGAATGATGTGACGGGGCAGTTCAGCCCTGCAGCTCCACGGAGATCGGCCTCTCCTGTTAGGGCAATTACCCGCACGGACATGACGGCGGTGATGCTGATGACGTGATGAGGGCACGGAGGGTTTGTCATCATTTGCATGCGTCTGTCCGGGGCGTGGCATGACCTACTGACAGATTAGGAATAGACTTCTCCCTCCCTACTGTAAACAGAAACGTCTCTTTCATTAAACCATCAAGAGGAACAAAGCAGCGGACTACACAGTAACACGTCATCATGTTTGATAGCTGCAACACGGCAGGGATGGATATTATAGCACAAACTCAGGGTGTATGCATAACTGTGTCCAAGGAGCCAATACACGGTTAATTAATCTCCATCGGGCCATTTGTTAACCAATCAAGTGCATACTAAATACAAAATAATTGATCATTTGCGTATTAATTTCATATATTTCAGTAACCTACAACAGAATAACGTTACACTGACGATGGAAACACATAACCAAATGAATCCAAAAGTATCTGGTCTGGGAGCAGCTGGTTAGGGATGTGTGTGGTCTGAAACATAGAAAGAAAGTAAATATACATGTTGCCACATCTAATACAAATAAGACCAAGCGAATGTTATTAGGAATGTTATTAAGGAATCTAATATTATTAAGGAGTCTGTCTGTCTCTGTCTCCCGCTCCATAGTTTTATACCACAAGGTGGCACTAACACTCCTCTCTCCCTCTACCTCTCTCCCTCTACCTCTCCCTCCCTCTCACTCTCTATCTCCCTCTACCTCTCCCTCCCTCTCTCTCTCTATCTCCCTCTACCCCTCCCTCCCTCTCTCTCTCTCGCTCTCTATCTCTCTGTCACTCTCACTCTCTCAACCGCTCTCCCTCCCTCTCTGTCACACTCACTCTCACTTTCTCACTCTCTCTCTCTCTCTCCCTCCCTCTCTGTCACTCTCACTATCCCTCGCACTCTCACTCTCTGTAGTTGTATACCACAAGATGGCGCCAACACTCTTCTTTTACCCAACCACGAATGAACTGAAGCGTTGACAATATTTCTGAGTCGCAAAACGTCATCTGTACCTTTTTATCTGACGCTTTATAGCGTCATCATAAGACAAAGGGAAGCGAACCGCAGACCGTGGCAGTGTTAATGCTCGGCACTACAAGTCGAGGTAGAAGGGATCACTCGGCAAATATTAGATAACAATCATACTGAGCGTGTTATTTTCAAATAATAAAGAATCAACGAATATAATCGAATGCTCGAGTAATTCATAGTCAAGTAATTAAAAAAGGTAATCAAAAAAAGTAATCCAAAAAAGTAATCCAAAAGAACTAGGCCTAATCCAAAAAAATGCATCCATAAATAGTAAAAGTAATCCAAAAACAAGTAATCAAAAAAGGCTTATCTCGAAGAATAATCTGTACCTATCATACTAGGAAACATTTTCACAAACGTTTAGGTTTAAACCTTATTTTATATAACTAACACACACATGTGTTCGTTGCTTTTCCGTGTCACAAAGACAGAGGGAACATATCTTCATGTTAATGGTGAAGATATGGAAAAACACATTTCCTCATATTTCACTATTATAATCCAAAAGGATTTGGTGGTCTCCACTCCAATTGATTCCTAGTCTCGTTTAGATCCACTGGTATTAGAACGACACTGCCCAGGCCACTGGTTCGGGTATGATATATATATATATATATATATATATATATATATATATATATATATATATATAATTTAACTGCCCCTTGGCTGTTACAGCAAGTGAAATCCAGTTCATGCTCTAGTAATACTGATGCATAATATTATTCCCTCCCTGTCACACTGTATTTGCTGTGTGTATTTCACATTTAATAGGTCATGTGGTGATTGCATCATCATTTAATCTGTGATATCTCTCCGGTATCTGGGCGACCTAATCTTTCCTTAATTTATTATTTATTCATTTACAACGGAAACAAACAATATTTGAGTAGCATGTCCTATTTTTAGTATCCAATACCTGTAGGCTATCCCTCGTGGACACACAAATACAACACGATCTTATATAAAAAAAATAATGTTTTCCTCATATGATATATAATGTTTAATGTCATCAAATGTTTTCCTAAATATCCGCAGGTTCGCTCTACTGGACAACCAACTGTATTCACATTAAAATGTATTCGTATACGAATACAGTTAAAACGAATACTATCAATATGCTATCATATTTGCTTAGTATTTTACTGAACTTAATTGGTATTTTATGGTGTTAGTATTGAAATGTATTGGTATTTAACTGTTTTATTTTAGTATTTAACGACTCACTTTATAATTAGAGAGTAGGCAGGGGGCGGGGCCCCCGGAGGATGTCTTCACTCCGATTGGATACTTTATAACCTCCCCCCGCCAATCACAATATTTTTTTCTGTTTTCTCTCTCTCTCTCTCTCTCTCTCTCTCTCTCTCTCTCTCTCTCTCTCTCTCTCTCTCTCTCTCTCTCTCTCTCTCTCTCTCTCTCTCTCTCTCTCTCTCTCTCTCTCTCTCTCTCTCTCTCTCTCTCTCTCTGTCGTCTAATCCTCTCGCGTCATAGCCGCCAATTTTACCTTTCATCTTTTCATACATTTCTATTGATCGGTCGTCGCACCGCGAGCCGCCCTACTCTCTCCCCTCGGTGCGCGTGGCCCGGGTCTCCCCTCTGCACAAACCCCATCCGCACGTGACACAAATGAGCCTACTTAAAGCCGGATTAGCGCGAGCGCAACAGTGAAACGCCGCGTGACCCCGCGCGCTCTCTGTACGGGCGGTGACGCGCATTAACGGACGCGCTCCTCGCGGCTTAAGAGGAACCGGACAGGAGCGCATCAGCCAGACGCGCACATGCACGCGGTCACTGCACGACCACCGACCGGCGGACGCACGAGCCCGCGGAGAACCGAGCAGGACCCGGTTTTGGTTCTGAGCGGTTAGGGTCAGGGTGAGTGTTCTCAGGTCTCGGAGAACCGAGGAGAACCGTGTTTGGCTCTGAGGGGGTTAGGGTCAGCGTTCTCAGACGGACCGTGTTTGGTTCTTCTGAGGGGTTAAGGTAAAGGTTCTCACACGGTCTCGGCGCACCGAGGAGAACCGAGCGGGACCGTGTTCGGTTCTGAGCGGTGGGGGTGAGTGTTCTCAGGCGGACCGCGTTCGGTTCTGAGCGGTGGGGGTGAGTGTTCTCAGGCGGACCGTGTTCGGTTCTGAGCGGTGAGGGTCAGAGTTCTCAGGCGGCCTCGGAGCACCGGATGAGCCGTCATGGGGGAATGGACCATCCTCGAGCGGCTCCTGGAGGCGGCCGTTCAGCAGCACTCTACTATGATAGGGAGGTAGGATACTAACCATTACTAAATACTAACTACTAACTACTACTAACCCTGTCATTACTCTACTATGATAGGGAGGTAGGATACTAACCATTACTAAATACTAACTACTACTAACCCTGTCATTACTCTACTATGATAGGGAGGTAGGATACTAACCATTACTAAATACTAACTAACTACTAACCCTGTTATTACTCTACTATGATAGGAAGGTAGGATACTAACCATTACTAAATACTAACTACTACTAACTACTAACTCTGTCATTATTATACTATGATAGGGAGGTAGGACTAACCAATTACTAAATACTAACTAATAACCCTATCATCAGTACTCTACTACGATAGGGAGTTAGGTGACTAACCAACTACTAACTACTAACCCTGTCATCAGTACTCTACTATACTCCAGTATGATAGGCAGGTAGGAGACTAACCAGCCACTAAATACAAACTACTAACCCTGTCATTACTCTACTATGATAGGCAGGTAGGACTAACCAACTACTAACTACTAAATACTAACCCTGTCATCACCACCCTACTATTATAGGGAGGTAGAACACTAACCAACTATTAAATACTAATTAATAGAATAGAAAATAGAAAGCCTTTATTGTCGTTATACACAGTACAATGAAATTCAAAGAGCAGCTCCTTAAAAGTGCACACATAGTTAGCACAATATAAAATATAAAAGACTAGACAGTATAAAATATGAATACACAATGAAATAAAAATAAGAAACACGGTTCACCACCCTGTCAGCAGCACTTTACTGTAGGGAGTTAGGAGACTGACCAGCGACCCTACTAACTACTAACTTCTCACTATCTACTCACAACTACCTGTATAACTACAGTACTACATAACTAGTCTCTTTATCTACTGTTTATAACTACGGTTTATAACTACCCTAGTCTGTATATCTACTGTTTATCACTAGTCTGTGTATATCTAATGTTTATAACTAGTCTCTGTATATCTAATGTTTATAACTAGTCTCTTTATATCTACTGTTGATAACTAGTCTCTTTATATCTACTGTTGATAACTAGTCTGTGTTCAGGGACGTCATGAATGAGATGAACAGCTCCCAATTAGACGCTTTGATTTCATATTTTGGTTTCCAATCCCTAATTGAATCTGGACGTGCTTACTCCATGTATGAGCTGTGGCACATCATAGTACCACTCTATGTAGAGCTGTGATACATCGTAGCACCGCTCTATGTAGAGCTGTGATACATCGTAGCACCGCTCTATGTAGAGCTGTGATATCACCACTCTGTAGAAGCTGTGATACATCGTAGCACCGCTCTATGTAGAGCTGTGACACATCGTAGCACCGCTGTGTATGATAAACAGACCTGTGTGTATCTGTCGTTGCCTGTCCAGAATCCCCTCTCTGCTATCGATCCGAGTATCACCTCACGTGGTCTCCTCTCTCCCCTGCAGGATCCTGCTCACCGTGGTGGTGATCTTTCGGATCCTGATCGTGGCCATCGTCGGGGAGACCGTCTACGATGACGAGCAGGAGATGTTCGTGTGCAACACCCTGCAGCCGGGCTGCAACCAGGCGTGCTACGACCAGGCCTTCCCCATCTCCCACATCCGCTACTGGGTCTTCCAGATCATCATGGTGTGCTGCCCCAGCCTCTGCTTCATCACCTACTCCGTGCACCAGTCGTCCAAGCAGAAGGAGCGCTGCTTCTCCGGCGTGTACCTGTCGGTGGACCGGGCCGGCCGTCCCGACGACAACCTGCTGAAGAACACGCTGGTGAACGGGCTGCTGCAGAACTCGGAGAACTCGTACAAGGAGGCCGACCCCGAGGCGTTCCCCCGGCAGTTCCCCCGGCAGTGCGCGCGGACGCAGTCCAAGGCGCGGCGGCAGGAGGGCATCTCCCGCTTTTACATCATCCAGGTGGTCTTCCGGAACGTGCTGGAGGTGGGCTTCCTGGTGGGGCAGTACTTCCTGTACGGTTTCAACGTGCCCCCGGTGTACGAGTGCGACCGCTACCCGTGCATCAAGGACGTGGAGTGCTACGTGTCCCGGCCCACGGAGAAGACGGTGTTCCTGGTCTTCATGTTCGCCGTCAGCGGCGTCTGCGTGGTCTTCAACCTGGCGGAGCTCAACCACCTCGGCTGGAAGAAGATCAAGGAGGCCGTGAGGGGCGTGCAGGCCCGGAGGAAGTCCGTCTACGAGATCCGCAAGAAAGACCCGGCCAAGATGACCGGCTTCGGACACATGCAGTCCGGTGACTCCGCCTACGTTTGACTGACTTCAGCCGAGGTGGAGCAGTGGAGACCTGCCAAGGTCTACAGCTGGACAGCTCTTGATCCAAGTACCTTTAGATCTGAACAGCTGTAGACCTGCCGAGCTCTATATCTGAGCAGCTCTATATCTGAGCAGCTCTATATCTGAAGAGCTCTATATCTGAGAAGCTCTAGACCTGCCGAGCTCTATATCTGAAGAGCTCTATATCTGAGAAGCTCTAGACCTGCCGAGCTCTATATCTGAGTAGCTCTATATCTGAGAAGCTCTAGACCTGCCGAGCTCTATATCTGAAGAGCTTCGGATCCCAGCAGCTCTAGATCTTGACAGTTCTAGATCACAGCATATTTAGATCTGAACAGCTCTAGACCTGCAGAGCTCTATATCTGAGCAGCTCTAGACCTGAGCAGCTCTAGACCTGAGAAGCTCTAGACCTGAGGAGCTCTAGACCTGAGGTGCTCTACCTCTGAGAAGCTCTAGATCCCAGGAGCTCTTGATCATAAGTGAATATTTCCTTCACCAATGTCCTTATCTTGGAACTACAGGGAAAAGGAACTTGCAAAGATGTTCTTGTAAATACGTATCTGTTAGGTCACGGTCTGTCGCTGACGGTAGTGGAACACCCGGGCTGCTGGGCGCTGAGTGACGGTGGCGTTGGTACCTCTGGGGGAAAAGGACAGGTTAGGCGTCGTCAGAGGCGCGGCGCAAGAGCCCCAAACAAACGTCTGCTTCTGTTCTGTCTTTGAGATTCGTCTTTTAGGACCTGTGAAACATTCTCTCATTATCTTGTTATTTTTAATTCAAAGTATTTCAATAGCAATACTTTGGACTTTGGTCTTTGGTCACTCCCCGATGAGGAGTATAAAGGGAAGAAGTATAAAGTGCTTATTTAAATGAGGATGTTCACGTCCACTGTTTAATCGTAGTTCATTAGGTCCTGTTTTAATCTTGTTGTTTTTAAACTTTGCACTGAGAGGCCGAACGCGGACATGGAGGAATCGTTCCAAGGGACGGGAACAGCTCCGGTGTGTCTGGAGCTCTGCTGGCACGGCCCGCCGCTAAACCACGCCGTCTCATCTCCCCGCTCATTGGTTGCGTAAGGGTTAACCTCCGACCGTAAACACGGTTCCAGTGAGCGCGTGGTAAAGCCGTGGCACCGTTTTGACCATTTTGTGTGTGTGTGTGTGTGTGTGTGTGTGTTTTGTACAATAGTACCACACCACTTATCTCAACGTGTGTGTTTGATACATGCATACATATGTACGTATCCATGTATGAAATACTTGCGTGCAAAATTACTGTGTCTTATATTAAATACTGTGTTTATTTCTCGTTTTGAACATGCGGTGCTGCCATCTTGTATTTCGAATGAAGGTGTCCGCAATAAAAATGGATGTCAAACTGTTTAAGTGATTTAACCTTCAGGACATGAAGCTTTTAAGGAAGTTTGGGTCATTCTTAGAATTAATCACATTGGACAGGATTATTGAATAACTATGAGTACGATAAGCATAAAAATACATTCAATTAAACCTAACCATAATGAGCTATTCACCGATAACATCAATATTGGGTAAAGCCCCTTTGGTCATTGGCCGCAGATGGATTAGTTCCATTTAAATCTTCTGGGAAGGGATTCAATGTACAAGCTAGGTGGTTTATTTACATTCCGAAGTAATGGGTTTACCTTGCAAATGCAACCTACTAATGCTGTAATGCTTTGATTAACTGGTGGCTTTTGATAATATGTTACCCCATCACTTCGTCCTCACACACAAAGGATAACCTCCCTGTTGTGTCTCCATTACGCACACGCATTTGTAGCTGGGGCAAACGACACCATCCCTCCACCTCTGGAATAATCTAATGGGTGGAACATAATAATCAGACTGGGTTTTATTGATTATATCTCACGCACGCATCCTGCAATAGGACAGTGTTGAAGGCTGGTTACCCAATGAGGGGTAAGATCCCACATGAAACCCCGGGACAACCAGAGGCAGTCAGTCATTACTGGGCCGAGTCACTGAGCGTCGACTCACTCGATCGCGAAGTGAGGAGATGAAAGCATCGCAGAGAGCCGTGGGGGAGGGCCAGGTGTCGGATAATTCGGCTCAGGCGGCGGACTAACCCGGTGCCACGTCGCCGCCTCAACGGTAAAATCCTCAGGTTGACACGGGAGGTAGTAACTTATGACTCGGGTAAACATCGGGAACAGCGGGGTGTCAGGGCGGCTGATGACGAGCCCACCGCCACCACACACCGACCTTTGGATGTGGATGAACCAAAGGTAAAGGTAAACCATTTATTCAGGGTTTGTTTGGTGTGAAGAAATAGTGATGCTCATGCGATTTTACCGAGGCATGTTATGAACTGTTGTCCTTTAGTTCCTAAGTATCCCCTGCCTTCACTCTTTCTAACAATGTATCATCAGTTGGTGGTACATCTTTTTTACCAAAAATTAGGACCATCCACAACTCCTAGCCAGAGACCTCAAAGCCTGTTGAAGTGCTCTCTACCTAGAAGCCTCCACCACAGCGCCACCCAGTGGCTCACAGGATTAATGAATTATCAGAATATCACCTCTCGACTGTTTTCTGGAGCCTGGAATTGAAGACCTTTCCATGTCAGAAATATAATCAAAGGTCCTACATGAAATGTGACGTTAAACTTATGCATTTTTTTAAATGGCACTATACACCAAAGTCATTTAGCATGCAACAGACATTGAGGATAATAGTTTTGATGAGGACTATATATCTATCAGCAGACTGTAATAGCGAAGTTTGATTTGCTACTGTTCTGTCTGATTGAATAGTGGTATGGCTCATTTTCCTGAGATAGTAAATAAGGGTTGTTCCTCCTCATCTGAATAATGCAACGTCTTTGACCTCCCAGGGGCCAGCTCCACACTATAAAAGAGCTGAGCGTAAACTACAACCTCGTTCCTATTTCTAACGTAGCTTTCCAACACAGTAACTGTTACAGTAGGCTACAGGGCCTACCTTATCTATTGATATGACATTTTAATATAAATCGCATAAATATTGACGTTATCACAATGTTCAACAGGATAAAAATATATTTTTAGTATGATTTTTTTTTTACAACAAATAACAGAGCTGGCTGACCCCATATTGTAATTCTCTAACACCTGCTACAGCTTTTATAGCTGTAATCGAGTGTAATCGAATCATCTAGATTTAGTAGGCTACTCTTTGATTAACGTAGCCTAAGTTGCAGCTACTTAAGCTATACTAAGACAAGTCGAGTCTCTTTCAAACCAAAAGGTACAAAAACGTTTCAAGACCCTTTGGTTCATCAACATCGTCATTTATGTCATTCAGTCTTCGACTCGTCTCTGTTATTTTATTTTTTTTGCTGTACACACTCTGTTGTTGTGTTGTGAATACGCCCTGTATAGCTTAAGAAAAATATTGAAGCTGTTTAACTTTATTAATTTCTTCCTTTGTTTGTGTGGTACACTCAAAAATGTATTTTATTTTGATTTATTTTGTTTATTTTTGGAATTATTGGGTTTATATAATAACGTAAGTATTGCTGAGTCCTTTATTTTTGTTATTTGTAAGAAACAAAACATTTCAATTTGAGATTGAGAATGAAAGTATTGCATGACGAAGCATTAAGGAAAAAGGAAATGGGAAAGAGGAACCAATGAGCCCAGGTCGTGTTGCGCCAGGTTTTTAAAGTGGGGGCTCCTCCCCCTCCTCAGGGAAAAATTAGGAATAAAAACGAATGGTTTGTGTTCTAATGCCATCAACATTGTCTCCGTGTTTTACAGGTCAGTACAATGTGAAAATCACAGAACTCTATCTCCTAAAGCTGAACTTCATGTAGCATGAGTGTGATGAGTTGTATGACTTGAGTGTTGAGGATCGACTTTAAGCAGAGCGGCAATATTTGAAAATGGCGGTTGTCACGTGTGTTGAACGCAGTATTATCGATTGTGTTGGGAAAATTAATATTTTAATTCGATCGACATTGTGTCCATGTTTTTCAGGGAAGTAATAGGCATTTAACCCAAACCATTTGTTACTGTGGTAGGCCTATCTTTGGGACCCGTAACACGTCTTTTTTTTAAATTTCTTATCTGACCACGACCATCCTTTCATCCTTGTTTTGTGTGAATTTATTCCAAAATTACGTCTTACTTTTCCTTATCTCTTCGCACTTCGCATCTTCTACTGTTTTGACAAAATAGTGACGTCCACTCCAATTACAACGTCACACTGATGTGTTTTGCTGATGGCCAGGTGGCCATTTGGCGCTCTCTGGTGGTGATGGTGCGTAAAGTCATATCAGAGACATACATTTCAAAATATAATTCAAAGCGACACAACAGCTCTTAGGGAAATTGTAAACAGTTTATTCAAACACACAATGTACTGTATGTTGTTTTAATGATGTTTGGATTGTTAAGTCAAGTTACATTAAGGATGCTTTACATGTACAGTTCAGTACAGGTCAGTTTCCATTCGCACAAGAAGAATATTCATCACACAAACAATAGATAATAAAGACAGTACAGATAAATAGGAACGAATGAAAGGCAGACAACATGTAGACATGAACATAAGTCCATCAGACAGACAATCCAAAATTAAAACACAGATACAAGAGACTAGCAGCATAAGGAGACTTCAAAACATTGAAGACAGACTTGACAACATATTGACTTTACGACATGTGGTTAAATACCAGACAATGACACAAGAAATTCAGTCAGTAGTTCATTACAAGACATAGAACCAGCAGTCAATACTTTTATCTCCTCAGCAGAGGACTTTGGTGAAGGAACTAGGAACTGAAGAGTGCTAGGCTTGGTTCTCCAGGTTGGTTCTCCAGGTTGGTTAAGGAACTACCAGGCTTCTAGTCCTGGTTCTCCGGGTTGGTTAAGGAACTCCCAGGGTTCTACTCCAGGTTCTCCAGGTTGGTTAAGGAACTCCCAGGGTTCTACTCCAGGTTCTCCGGGTTGGTTAAGGAACTCCCAGGGTTCTACTCCAGGTTCTCCAGGTTGGTTAAGGAACTCCCAGGGTTCTAGTCCTGGTTCTCCGGGTTGGTTAAGGAACTCCCAGAGCGCTAGGCCTTGTCCTTCTTCAAGGTTTTCGGTGAAGTCACTTTGAGTACTTCAGGCTCAGCTGGTGAAGGAAACAGAGACAACGTCACACAAGTTGAGCATTAGAGGTCATATAGCTCTAACTGTAGCTACAACGCAAGCCACTAGAGCTATAGCTAGAGCTGCCTCCAATGAGTCCAGAGCTGCCTCTAACCTAGTCTAGAGCAGCCTCCACTAAGTCTATAGCACCCTCTTCTGAGGGATAATCATTCTGTCCACAGGTGCCTTGGCGGTGGAATGAGAACTCGCTACCTAGCCGCCTATGTTCTGCAAAATGATGACTAAATGTAGATTACTAAATGTAGGTATCTTATCAATCAACACAATTATCAATCTTAATCTTAAAAGTGTAGAGCTTGATTCAAGCAGCAAATGTAACCCAACAACAGAATGGTGAAGTTAGGAGAACGGATTTGGGGTTCATGTTAAAGTCTAAACACTTTCCAGGTGATCAGTGGAGGTTGTGAAGACAAAATGGTGACCAGACTTCTCCGCAGACTGCTTTCAGCAGTCCTCAGGGTGCACTGCCGTCATCACGACCTGCTTCTTAAGAAGATGCTCTCCTCTTATTTTATGTAATCAGGCCAGCCTCCACAATCAGGCAGGAAGCGACTCCATTAGAGGCTGATTGTCTGAAGACGAAGGTTAATCCTGACTGATGACCGTACCACCTGGGTGATGAAGAGGCTCCTGTCAGTCTTGCGCCATCACTGTGATTAGCATGCTAGCTTCTTGTTAGCTCTTTACAACAGCATCCCATCCACTTTCTCTTAAGCAGATAAGCCTTATCCGGCGAAGGATTGTGTTTTTTTGTCCCTGGACTATTCCAACCAATAAGACCAGTAAGGGGTCAAAAGGCAGAAGGTAGGCCCCAGCCTGAGCCAATCACATCATTGCTGCATTTTATCCCTTGGTCTTAACACTGTTGGGTCATAAACGTAATATCCGACAGACTAGAAAGCAGCTGTAGGAATCAAAGGTTCGTTGGGGCTTTAGCCAAACGCGCACGCACGCACGCACACACGCACGCACACACACTGATAGGAACTCTGATCTTATTGTGTGTCGTCAACGATTCAACAATATTCTCTACTGTCAACTATGGATAGAAAGCTTGAGCCCCTGCAGTTTGGTCTGGGAGTGGGGTGGACGATTACGATACCCTGACCATTACATAGACCGTACCACCTGTACCCTGACCATTACATAGACCGTACCACCTGGGACCCTGACCATTACATAGACCGTACCACCTGTACCCTGACCACTACATAGACCGTACCACCTGTACCCTGACCATTACATAGACCGTACCACTTGGGACCCTGACCATTACATAGACCGTACCACCTGGGACCCTGACCATTACATAGACCGTACCACCTGGGACCCTGACCATTACATAGACCGTACCACCTGGGACCCTGACCATTACATAGACCGTACCACCTGTACCCTGACCATTAGATGTGGACCGTACCACCTGTACCCTGACCATTAGATGTGGACCGTACCACCTGTACCCTGTCCATTACATAGACCATACCACCTGTACCCTGACCATTACATAGACCGTACCACCTGTACCCTGACCATCGGATGTGGACCGTACCACCTACTTCATGAGTTCGCGCGGGTTACATTCCAAGGTTGTTCCATCCCCCCTCAGGTGGACAGTGGTACGGCTCTTCTGGATGATGATGAGGCACTAAACGACCACCATGAGACCAACATGTGAGGGTCCCTCCCGTCCTGCTCTAGTGACCGCTGGCTCTGACCCGGTGGTCCCGTCCTGCTCTAGTGACCGCTGGCTCTGACCTGGTGGTCCCGTCCTGCTCTAGTGACCGCTGGCTCTGACCTGGTGGTCCCATCCTGCTCTAGTGACCGCTGGCTCTGACCTGGTGGTCCCATCCTGCTCTAGTGACCGCTGGCTCTGACCCGGTGGTCCCGTCCTGCTCTAGTGACCGCTGGCTCTGACCTGGTGGTCCCGTCCTGCTCTAGTGACCGCTGGCTCTGACCCGGTGGTCCCGTCCTGCTCTAGTGACCGCTGGCTCTGACCCGGTGGTCCCGTCCTGCTCTAGTGACCGCTGGC
>NW_028180399.1:0-11148 GCF_964030765.1 Micromesistius poutassou | reverse complement strand
GAGATAAAAACCACAATAGGAGATCAAAAGAGGGCACGCGTGCACACTCACACACACACACACACACACACACACACACACACACACACACACACACACACACACACACACAGACACAGACACAGACACAGACAAAAGGATGACAGATGACTACAAAGGAAGATATAAGCTTGGGCAAAGACAGAAAGAGAGCATGAAATGTAGAGAGAGAGCGCGAGAGAGAAGCATCTCTTTGTGAGCCTTCGCCTGGTGGTGATGAATGAATGCAGCTACCAATGTTAATTAAACTGCACTCATCTACCCATAGAGCCAAAGGTCTGAACAAGGGAATGAGTGATGGTTGGAAGAGGTGGTGCGTGTGTGCGCGTGTTCGCGTGTGCGCGTGCGCGTGTCGGGGGTGGGGGTGGGGGGGGCGCACTGATATCATCTCTAATTCCCAGAGTCCTTGGCAGGGCTTGCTTTAGGACGGCACACAAGACAGAAGGTGTGCACAGCTCCTGAATCCCAAACACCAGCGGCATCGATGTGCAGCACTGACCGCCCGACGGTGACGAGACAGCTCGAGGGAGATTTAAAGTCGCCGCGTCGCGCTGGTCTGAGCGCGCCGGTCCGCCAGTCCTGCTATCCACGACAGGCTCCAGAAAAAATAAATGTTGTCGTCTGAATCCCCGGGTTAAGGACACTGATTGCGTTGCTTCTTTCTGGTTGGTAAACAGTCCTCATTTATATGAAGCGCTTTTATCCAAAGCGCTTTACAGTGTTGACTGACATTCACCCGTTCATGCACACATTCACACACCGACGGCGGAGTCGACCACACAGGGCGACAGCCAGCCAGCTCGTCAGGAGCAATCAGGGTGAGGGCGTCTCGCTCAGGGACACCTCCACACTCAGTTGGGAGGAGGCAAGGCAAAGATAGGCATAGATAAGTAAAAAAAAAAGTAAAATAGGTAGAAAATAAAGGCAAAGTAAAAAAAAAAAAGCATTTTAGAAAGTGCAATGTATTTAAGATCAACAGTCTCTTATACCCACGTCGGGACTCTGACCCGACCTAAAGGAACTTGGTCCTTATACCCCAGGGCCCGGGATCGAACCAGCAACCTTGCGGTTACCAGCCTGCCCCGCTCTACCTCCTGAGCCACTGCCGCCCTGTTGCCGGTCTGATTAACGCCGGCTCGCGCAGTTCGATAAATGCAGTTTGGCGTACCCTCATCAACCTTGATTAAGTCTGCCACGGTGCCTGCAAACCTCTGCACTGGACACAAGAACAGGTCAACGCAATGGTTTGTGTTAACCTTTGTGAATCAATACCTCACACGCTGCAATACAATACTCAAATCAACAGTACCCTTTGACCTATGTGCCGTCACCATTCTGAAGTGGGGCGTGTGTGTATGCGGTGGCGTGTGTGTGTGTGAGTGTGTGTGTCCTTGCCGTTGCCCCTTTGTGCTTTAAGTGAAGAGGTGAACTAAAGATCTGACCGATATCATAGATATATATATACTGACTAGATATCATAGATATATACTGACTAGATATCATAGATATATATACTGACCGATATCATAGATATATATATACTGACTAGATATCATAGATATATACTGACTAGATATCATAGATATATATACTGACTAGATATCATAGATATATATACTGGCTAGATATCATAGATATATATACTGACTAGATATCATAGATATGTATACTGACTAGATATCATAGATATATATATATATATATATATATATATACTGACTAGATATCATAGATATGTATACTGACTAGATATCATAGATATGTATACTGACTAGATATCATAGATATATATACTGACTAGATATCATAGATATGTATACTGACTAGATATCATAGATATATATACTGACTAGATATCATAGATATGTATACTGACTAGATATCATAGATATATATACTGACTAGATATCATAGATATATATACTGACTAGATATAATAGATATGTATACTGACTAGATATCATAGATATGTATACTGACTAGATATCATAGATATGTATACTGACTAGATATCATAGATATATATACTGACTAGATATCATAGATATATATACTGACTAGATATCATAGATATATATACTGACTAGATATCATAGATATATATACTGACTAGATATCATAGATATGTATACTGACTAGATATCATAGATATATATACTGACTAGATATCATAGATATATATACTGACTAGATATCATAGATATATATACTGACTAGATATCATAGATATATATACTGACTAGATATCATAGATATGTATACTGACTAGATATCATAGATATGTATACTGACTAGATATCATAGATATATATACTGACTAGATATCATAGATATATATACTGACTAGATATCATAGATATATATACTGACTAGATATCATAGATATATATACTGACTAGATATCATAGATATATATACTGACTAGATATCATAGATATATATACTGACTAGATATCATAGATATGTATACTGACTAGATATCATAGATATGTATACTGACTAGATATCATAGATATATACTGACTAGATATCATAGATATATATACTGACTAGATATCATAGATATGTATACTGACTAGATATCATAGATATATATACTGACTAGATATCATAGATATGTATACTGACTAGATATCATAGATATGTATACTGACTAGATATCATAGATATATATACTGACTAGATATCATAGATATGTATACTGACTAGATATCATAGATATGTATACTGACTAGATATCATAGATATATATACTGACTAGATATCATAGATATATATACTGACTAGATATCATAGATATATATACTGACTAGATATCATAGATATATATACTGACTAGATATCATAGATATATATACTGACTAGATATCATAGATATGTATACTGACTAGATATCATAGATATATATACTGACTAGATATCATAGATATATATACTGACTAGATATCATAGATATGTATACTGACTAGATATCATAGATATGTATACTGACTAGATATCATAGATATATACTGACTAGATATCATAGATATATATACTGACTAGATATCATAGATATATATACTGACTAGATATCATAGATATATATACTGACACTCAAAATCACTCTAAATCGCCTTATTTTTTAATCAATCTTCAAGCGGGTTGGTTTCTGACATACGTCAGACATACGTCATGATTGTAAAAAAAAAAAAAAAAAAATTCTATAATTTTTTTCATTTATTTTTTATTATTCCATTACCTCGAAACACTAGAAACCTAGATTGCTTAAAAATATGGCAAACATAGAGTGATTTTGACTTGGAAATGACCTCTGCCCCGTCAACGTTCATCCATTCATTCAGGTGGGTGGTTACCCCGCGGCAAGCTGACGGCGGCGCTGACGCATACGTTCCACTGAACAGCGCAGCTCAGGCCACATCTAGTCAGTATATATATATATATAGTATACATATAGTATATATATATCTATGGGTTGCCATGATGACTGTACAACTGTTCACTGGAGAGGTACGCTGTTCTTGTCGTTAATGTCCATTTGTCGTTCGCCCTCTTTCCCCCGTGTGCCTTTCAGTTTATCTCTCGATCAAATCTTTATTTATTTATTTTTTTAAACCATTAAATATTGCAAGGCGTTCTCAATCATTCAGAACTCCCTTCTCTCACTTTGCTTTCGTACTTTCAGAAAGGGACGGAACCAGCTAGATTGTGCAGTAGTTGTGAACTCCGAGCATATAGTTTCATTTTTTTTTTTTAAATCTTCGTTTGAGGATCTTTCACAAAAAATGCAGTGAATATCTATTATTAAAAATAAAAGGTGTAACATAATTGTTCGAATAATTGTTCAAATTGTGAGCCATCCCGGTGTGTATTGGTGCATTGGTTTTATAGTTCTGCTTCATGTTCTGGCTCCTTTGTGCTTGGTAATAGCTGCTTTCCACAACAACCAGGACCAGAAGAGTCTGAACACTGTGGTGGATTTGCTGTGAAATTGCCACAGTATGCAATTACATGGTGGCAACATTACCGCACGGACAGCAAGCTGACAAATTTATGGATTCTCACAACAGGAGCACAATGAGGACAGATATTTAGGAGGTCATTTAGACAAACTGATTTGTCTAAATGATCTTTTAATTCCAGTGTGTTTTTTTCCGCTGTATTTATAGACGTTTAGAGTATTAGCATTAGTCACAAGCTGTTAGAGACATTGTCTTTGGCACAATGTGTGAACCAGCAGGTCATTTATGATAAGGCATGATCATTATGTAGATTTGTGTCAGCAACCCCACATTAAAGCAGGGGGAATTCCGGGCCACTAGTCGCGAAAAACCCCTCGATGCACGCCGGATGATTACATCGTCAATCTTGCTCAAATCAAGTCACAGACCCACCAACTAACCCAGCCACCAACCAACATTCAAGGACAACCTGCACACTGACCCATCAACCTTACCCACTCACCCACTGACCAACCAACCAACCAACCAACCAACCCGCCAAATAAACCAACTGATGGAGAGCCCTGTAGAGCCACTGGTTGCAGATAAAACCTCTTTCACAGAGACCGTAAAAGTTGAATTCACGATTCTGGGTGCCTCACGGTCACGAAGAGCCACGTCGAGACTCTGAGACATGATGCAGATGCATTGAGTCGCCTGCATTGTCGTTTGCTCGGCTATCCGAAAACCAAACCAAACCAAACAGGAGCACGTTCAGCCACAGACTGACTCAGCCACGTGCCTCAAAGCGCTTGGGGGGGCTCTTTCATAACCATCAGCTGTCAGACTTTACAACACCTCAACCCCAATGCTCCAAACACCTCCAAGCCCCAACACCTCCTTTTCCTCGACTTGATTAAGGACTAAACCCGCACCTCAGGACTGATTGTTGTTTAAACTTTGTTACTTATTTCATTTTTCATTACCTCAGGAACCCCTGCACATTGGCACATTTATACTTATAGTCATATTTATTTTTTAATGCACAAGTCACCTACAAACGGACAGTTACATGTATATAGTATGTTTTACCTTATTCTAATAGTTTTTTATTATATTTTATTTCAAATTGGTAAATTTATTTGTATATATACACTCTTGTTTCGCACTCTCTTTTCCCACTGTACTGCTGGTCACTTGTGAATTTCTCCTAAGGGGGATTAATAAAGGACTATCTATCTATCTATCTATCTATCTATCTATCATATTCTCATTCAGCAAATCGGTGACTTCTTGCCGTGAAGGGGGACACCTTGCTAAGGTCAAGGCGGACTGCATGTCTTGGCATGAGCGTAGGTCATAGACAGCAGTGAATGCTCAGATTAGCCCACTCCTACTCTGCACTCGACCGAGAAGGGTGATTTGGGGCTTTACACTTTACATCACATTAGCTCCTGTGTTACGCGATTACTGAAGCCCTCTCTCACTCCCTCTCACTCACTCCCTCTCCAGCCTTCCATTATTCCCACGTCCCTGTATCGCTGAAAGTGTTTCCTGTGTCCGTAATGCTCATGTTTCTTTGGGGTTTTCGCTCTGCGTGGGGCAGGGTGCAGGCCGACGGCATCAGGTGTGCCAGCCAGAGTCCTCGACGTGTCGTCGTGCAATCTTTATCTCCGGGCTTGAGTTTAATTTCCGTTCTCATCTGCTGAAAGCGTGTCGGATTGCTTCTTTTAAAAAAAATATTTAGAAATCAATAATAATAAAAAAAGAAGATACAAACTAAG
This sequence comes from Micromesistius poutassou, assembly GCF_964030765.1. Classification (NCBI taxonomy): domain Eukaryota; kingdom Metazoa; phylum Chordata; class Actinopteri; order Gadiformes; family Gadidae; genus Micromesistius; species Micromesistius poutassou. The sequence continues at coordinate 5,384 of NW_028180399.1, read as the reverse complement.
GTGAGTTGTCATACCTGTGTGCCTATCAATTGACTCACGTTTACAAAAAAAATGGGAGTTTTCGTTCACACACACTTCATCTTAATGTAGTTCAAAGACATCCAGAGAAAACCCCCCCCACCTCATCCCCGTCTGTCAGCAGCATTCAATGGCACCGGGGGGGGACGAGCATACGTGACCGACCGGAGATCAGGTTCAGGTCTGTTCTTTTCTCTTCATAACATCCACTCTTAATCTCCTCGTAACGTCCACACCTAAGCTGAAGGAGACATGCGTGTGTTGTCCCCCCCCCACACACAGCAGGTGGCCTGGCCCAGGACCTCCCATCACGGTTGGGGTCGTAATGCCACCAGACCTGGAGCCAGCGGCGTGAGCGCCACACTATGCATCGTGAAGTATGCAACCTTCACTTGACCCTCAGCCACCCCCCCCCGGCCTCAGCTCGCATAGCGGGCCAAAGCTAGGGGACATAAATAGGAAAGGTGGAACGGAACGGAAACGAACACGACTAAACTAGTGGACACACACACACACACACACACACACACACACACACACACACACACACACACACACACACACACACACACACACACACACACACACACACTTTAAGAATGTACACATTTTTAACCCCTTCAGTGTTTATGGGGGCTTTTGTGATGGGGGGCCTAAGAGCCTTGATGTCATGCCTCCGCCTGGGCATCTACTAGATCTGACACACACACACACACACACACACACACACACACACACACACACACACACACACACACACACACACACACACACACACACACACACACACACACACACACACACTTAAGTCTTAACATAAGCTTAACCCACCCTTGGACATGGCAAGATATCAACATTAAACAGCCGCCCAGAGAGAGCCCCACACATCCCTACACACTGTGTGTGTGTGTGTGTGTGTGTCCTATCGGCGCCATCGTCCCTTCATGGGGCCGTCGACGGAAAAAAGACACTGGTTTCACCAAAAGTAGACGACCTGAGTCCAGCGCAGAGTAGAACAGAGAATGGAAACAACAACAAATAGGGTTTTACTACCCTGGAAATCTCACGAGTTCTCACGAGAGCACAATTTGAATTTGCTCAGCGAGTCACTCTGGGAACGAGCGATATACTAACTCCCACGATGCCCCCGGCCCCAGAACATTAACCAATCACATCAGTGTATCTGATATAGGCGGGGCCAAAAGCGTTGCTGTTTTACTGACCGGATACGGCAAGAGTCTTATCTATTGGTTAGCTCCGCTGGTCTGGATACGTCACCCCTTGTATTCTTCTGATTCATTCTTCTGATTCGTCGCAGTGTTATCCAATTGCGTGCAGTGATATTTTCAAATGCATGCTTGGTGCCGCCCCTCGAGTTGGGCCGTTTTCATCACTCGTTGCCAGACCCTACAGCTCTCTAGATGGTGGGTCTGGATTTCCAGGCTAGTATTTTACACCTTTTTTTCTCTAAAATGCTTAATTTTAGGAACAGTGAAGAAATGGCCCAAAAAAATGATCAATGTTCGAGAAATAAACACCATATGTTGCTTTGTGCGTCTTCAAAGTATGTCAATATCAATTGAGTCGCCTATGTACGATGTAAAGACTATGGACGTTTATCTTTAGCACGCAGACCCCACAGAGCAAAAGGGGACCTGCTTACAGAAGAGCCGATAGGTTGGCTTCAAAGAGCCCGTAGTGAGTCCTGCTTCCTAAAAGCACGGAGGCTTGCAAATGGGTTATCAAAATTAAACCAACATGAGTCAGGGCTGCAGAGATGATTGTATATCTATCTCTCTCACACACACACACACACACACACGCATGCACGCACGCACACACACGCACACGCACACACACACACGCACACACACACAGCTGTGAGGGATTAACCTGCAGGGTAGACTACCAACCAGTGCTATTTATAACCGTACTAATTATTCCAATGCATATGTTATTCGGTATGGCTGCAAACGCTTACCAGGGTGGGTGGGCGGGAGGGGGAGAGCCCTGGATCCTTTTGGCCCGCCAAAGCCAAAGCATATGAGTGCTGGTAAATGATGATGCGTGTCAAATCGTACCATGTATGCGTGTGTGTGTGTGTGTGTGTGTGTGTCTGTCTGTGTGTGTGTGTTTGGGGAAGTGCGAGTGAGTGCGTGCGTGCACATTATGCAAAGTATTACGGCACCGCTGTGCCGGGCTCGAGTACTAATGGCTCCAAGACAGAAAGCGAAAACAAAGCGGTGAAGCGTATCACGCCTGTCTGACGCTGTTGATGAAGTACGGGAGGTGACCTCCGAATTAAATCATTTTCCAACCCAAAACCGAGGCAGCGAGCGTCGGCAAGCGGCTGCGTCGTTCGGCCCCGCTCGTGGCCACCTTAACGCGCCGTAAAGTGGCCGGCTAAGAATAGCCGACCTTATCTCTACCGCATCTGCTTAAGTTTAAATGACGTGTGCGACCTGTACTTTGCCGCGCGTCGTCGTCCCCCCTGTCCTCCGCGGTCACGTTAGTCAGAGTCACCCTCGCCGGTGCTGTGAGATCCCCCCCCCCACACACACACACACACACACACACACACACACACACCTCGCTACGCCCGAGGGGGCATCCAGGGATCTGTCTCTTTTCCCATCAATCCGTCTCTTTTCGTTCCATTTAAAAACTCCCGTGCTTTCCATCGCCTCCGTTTTGTGAAATGTTCCATTGAAAGTTGACGTGATGATGATGTTTATTTTTGTTGTTTTGTTTGTTGACATGTTGCCAGGGACACATTAAATATGGATGTGTGGATGACTGTGAGTGTTTTCGCCCGTTTGCAGAGGCTAAATGTTTTTTTTGGGTCAAACAAGGTTGTCTTATTACTGCTCTTGATGAACCATAATTTCACTTCCACACGTATACTTCCATAGCCTGGTCCTACCAGAATCTCATACTTCATTTCATTTGCACAGAGAGTCTGGCCACTCTCCATTGACAACCGTTAACTCACTTGAAGGCGGGTGTCTGTTGGAGTTTGAAACTATTAGATCTGCCAGTCAGTGCCGCTCTGGATCTGCCATAACCAATCGCTGACGTTTGACTACGCCTCAAACCAGCGCACGACCTCAACGTCAACGTTCTCAGCCACTCCCCAGGCTGTTTGCTGATTGGACGGCCAAAAAAATTGACTGCAGAAAACCTGCGCAAATACCGCAAACCCAGACAGTAGTACTGAAGGGAAATGAAAATCGAGCGGAAGTACGGAGGCGGGCGGAGCTAGGCTAATACTTCCAGACACCAAGCAAAGATCTTGTGAAGATCTACCCTAGATCCTGCACCACTCTCCTCTCTCCCCCCCCCCCCCCCCCCCCCCTCACCCTCCCAGTTGTATGAGTGGTTCCAAACATCGTCATACTGGCAGATACGGGTCACCAGGACTGTATTTGCTTGGAACACCACCTCCACACGTCGGGACGCTGAAAGGTGTGCAGACGCATGGATGCTCACACACATACGCACGCACGCACGCACCGGCAAACACTGCTTCCACGCCATGCCTCAGGTAACAACAACATCATCACACACCCACACAAACTCACCGGTCCGTCTGGGTTTTCTACCTCACCTTGTAAAACCAAAAAGGAAAATAACAAAATCTACACTGGCCACGTCCGACAAGTAGGCCAGCGCCTGCATTTGATACGACGCTACGCTCCATCAGATGGTACCCTTATTGTTACTGTAATTGTTTCAGGTGATTAATTATGTATGGGCTAATTGTTTTTAGGTGAAAGGCGGTCTCCTTGTCATAATGAATGTTTTAATGGGTTTGATTGACTGATCTGGGCCACAGACTATCTCTCTTTGTATGAATATTTAACTCGTGCGCGGGGGCTTGGCCTCCCTCGGGGCTGCGTGCCTAGGGTTGGTGAGCAGGCCGCGCTACCATAGACCCGCCACAAGAGCCAGCGCTGGCCATCCAATATTTACACCCTCTCATCTCCCGAGGCTTCGACCCCACTCTGGACAACGCTGAAACAATAAGCAACGGAGTGAACGACACAACAGGGGTGCAAATACTTGGCGGCGCGCAGCCGCCATTGTATATCCTCACGCCTTCATTTTCTGCCCACCTTGACGCACTGTTGTGTTGAAGACGTCACAGAGAATAGAGTTCTTTTCATCTTGACATTGCCCTGGGATTTGAGATATAGGGATGAAGCTGTAGCACGTAAGCAGCTCAAATCCAGCAGGCGAAATCCATCCCGCACTAAGACATCGCTCTCTCTCCCCCTCCCTCCCTCTCTCTCTCGCTGTCCCTTCCTCTTAATTCTCTATCCACTCTTGATTCTCCACCCTCGCTCTTTGACATTTGTCTTATTTTGTTGTTTATTAATAATGTGTATTTTATCCGTGATCATTGGGATGACGGCACACGGTGTCCGTGACGAAATTAAATTTAAATAAGGGCCAATAGAAAGATCAACAGACACACAGACGCAGAGACGGACAGAGAGGCAACTAGAGAGGATGTTGTGACATGCTGCATTACTAGGGTGACACACACACACACACACACACACACCATATAAAGACCCAGCGGGCATTGTGTGGCTGTGACGCACACACCTACACACTTCAGAGAAGTGTGTTTCAGAAGGGCTTTATGAACCCCGGGGGGATTCAGATGGTACCTGGAAAACATTGAGAAACGTGCTCTTATGTGGTGCATTCAATTGTTAAATATTCAGAACTTTGGAATTAGTTTAATCTGTATACCACGTCTATACAATTAAGTCGTCTTCCATTTGTATTTGCACCACCCATTCAATATTAGTTTACATAAAAAAAACTGATGTTATGAGCAATTGGTAACACTAAATAAGGGTACATAAATTAACATATTTAATGCTGTAAAAACATGAACTAACCGTTCATTAACAGTAAGTAACACTAATGTCTGAAAGCAACTCAATTAGCTGATGGCCCTCCACTCAATTAGCTGATGGCGCTCATGTTTACTCATGGTGGTCATGTTATGGTATTCATTTATACATTATTGAATAGGGTTAAAAAGGGGTTACCATGGTAACACTGACCCCATGCCAATGCTATATAATGACGATTATTAAACATTAACTTAGGTTGTATCCTTATTGTAAAGTGTCACATTTACATTTACATTATTTTTTCATACCTTAAGAGGAGGGTACGTACGTTAGTCCAAACAGTTTGAAAACCACCGGTTTCAAACCGGGACCACTACGTTCAATCGTAGCGTCGAACGACATCTAAATTCCATCCCCTGTAGTAGGCCTACTACTTTTGTATTAAGTGCAAAAGTTTGTGCTTTGCGTTTTGCGTGCGTCCAAACTAAAGGACCC
>NW_028180400.1:7500-13028 GCF_964030765.1 Micromesistius poutassou | reverse complement strand
CACTCTGCTCTGTTCTCTGCCTTGATGACTGTCTGTGCTCTGTTCTCTGCCTTGATGACTGTTCGTGCTCTGCACTCTGCTCTGTTCTCTGCCTTGATGACTGTCTGTGCTCTGTTCTCTGCCTTGATGACTGTTGGAGCTCTGTGCTCTGTGCTCTGCTTTCCGCCCTGCCGGCTAAAAGCGATCAATCTGTGGTTTTTTCTCAGACATGATGGCGTCTGATATGTTCAGGCTTGGCTTTTGTTCGTCCTCTTCAGATGCCGTGGTTATTTTTTTGATTTCTTTGGGATTAGGATGTGCTTATCCATTCCCTTCCCAGTGTCATGTGCGTCTAATATTAGCTAGAGGATCAAGGTTGATCATCTTTCATAATGGTTTTCCTTCTGTCATGGAGCCAGGAAATTGGCAGGATGTCAATTAAATTTTTGTGAGTCACAAACGAAGTTAAAGACAACCCTTGAACTGAAAACGACCAGTTTGATATGAGGAGTCTCAGGGATTCATCCTCGGGACCCAAGCAGCTCTCTCCCCCCCCCCCCCCCCCCCGGTACGCGTGGCTCTTGACCTGCTTTTCATTCACCGTATTTCCGGTGGCACTTCGACACATCAAAGCTGTGCAGTGAAAATAACGTAGAAAAAGGAAATAAATCTCCGCATTAATCCACCCAGCAGCAGGAACATACCGGGGGCCAGACGAACAGGCTGGTACCGGTTCGGGAAGGCGAGGTGAACCGCTTCACGGACCCTTTCTCCTTTTATCTGCGTGGTGGTTTGATGAACGCGGATAAATCCCTGCTTATCTCCCTCCCCTCCCCCCCCCCAGCCCTGACAGCTCCTCCAACGTGTTCTGTCGTCGTTCTTCACCTCTTGTCGTCGTCTCTTCTGCGGCGTTTGTTCTTTCATGAGTCATCCTTCTCCTCCGAGGGACCGCATCACAGCCTCCGTCACACACACGCACGCACGCACTCATGAGCGCCAATACACTCGCTCGCACTCGTTTGAGTTTCACTTGGGCTGATAACAGTCGATACAGGACCTCTTCAGTGCTGTGTGTGTGTGTGTGTGTGTGTGTGTGTGTGTGTGTGTGTGTGTGTGTGTGTGTGTGTGTGTGTGTGTGTGTGTGTGTGTGTGTGTGTGTGTGTGTGTGTGTGTGTGTGTGTGTGTGTGTGTGTTCGTTCGTTCCACCAAATTCTGGCTTCTGTAACATCATTGGATATGATTGGATGCTTGCCATTTTGGGGGATGTGGATGGTTACGTACACATACAAGTGGGTATATTACAACTGGGGCTTTTAAAACACAATCGGGCTGTTAATTATTTTTTACAATGTTTTTACAGTACGTGTGTGTAACTTGTTATTTTAATGGGACCACACACACACCTCAAGGCCCCTTTGTGTCTCCTCTTGGCATATGTTATGCATGGAGCAGTAAGGTTACCGCTATCTCGTCATCCATCTTGGATCAAGGCGGCTCAAACAGGCCCGACACACCTTGCGGGTTTTCCGCGTGTAAGCAGAAACCGTCAGTGTGCATGAGCCCTGAGTTTCACTTTTTAATGGCCCACTCGGAAATGGTAAGGAGATCCAGACTGACTGTAATCCCTTATGGGGGGTTATTTATACAGAAAAACACACCGCTGGTTAAAACTGAGACGGGAGACAATAACGCCATCGCATCACCCTGCAAAGCTCTGTTGTTCTGCTGCCTCCCCCTTTCCTCTCTCTCTTTTGTATTTCCTGCTCAACAGCAAAAAAAAATAAAAGTTTTTTTTTTTTTTCCCTAGTTAAAAAGCATGATGGTAAGGACTTTGTTGGGGCAGACAAAAAGCCACCGTGACTTTCGTGTGTGAGCCCGCCCTACAGCACATTGAATAAAGAAAGGCTGATCGGACCAAACGCTGTTGAACCGTGACACAGAACTCATTTGTGATGAGGGCAAGCTGCCACTGTACACTCAAAATCGGATCACCCAACTGTAAGCGCAAGTCTTTTGTAGGAAAAGCATTTATGCCTTGCTTCAACGCTCATTAATAAATCGCTCTAGGGATGTGGTTTTGCCTTGTTAGACTGTAAATCGAGCAAAATAAAATATTCAGTAGTGAAAATTAAATATCACAATATGTATAGTTTTTTTTTAATTGTTATTAAGATGAATATTTCCTCACTATTCAGTTCACATTTGGAAGATGTTGGAGGCATTCTATCGTCGGTGGTGTGGATAGCAGCATTTACTTCTTGATGAAATGTAACCAACCATCTTTTCCCACGGATGTCTACTGGTAACTTTATGTTCAGCGTGGGATGGCGGCCTGTGATCTGTTATAATCACAGTAGTCACCACCGCATAAAGGAACGCCTCTTTCATCCAAAACTAACAAGTGGGGCAGAAATGGCCAGATAATCCTGTTTGGGTGTTCACCGCATTCCAGCATTTGTACATGATGTAGCCGTACTAAATGACTCCATTGCCTCATAAATACATTGTGTTGTATTGGTGTATTTTAATGCTAAGGTGTGGTTAGAGTATATTTACTCCATTGTGTTTGGAATAAGGGGAGGAAGAGGACTGGGATGTCTTTCACTGTGTCAGTTCTAAATTCAATACTTCAATAGCCTAACCATTGGGAAGGTTCAAAGGATAGGGGGATGGTTTATATAAGTGTCTGAGTGCGGTTGTATCATACCTGCCTTGATGTGGAGAAAACGGCATCGGGATGGGCTAATCCTTTCATTTAGCCCTGGTATAATGGTTGGTGATTCTAGCAAGCTAGCTACTGTAGCGATAGCTACTGTTGTGACATTTACAGATCATTTCAGGGTTGGATAGGATAAAAAACATATCAGTAAATCTGTAAAAATACTTTGTTGAAACTATGTACAAATGTAATTTGTACCAATTGTATATAAGCGGCCGATGAGACTACACACACACATTTTCCATTGTCATGGCGGTTATCTGTACGTCTTTAATGTCCTGCCTCGGTCTGGCCTTGAAATGCCCCAGAATGCACTGCTCTGCCACAATAAAAGCAATTTGTAATTAGAATGGAGAGATTGACACCGCTGCTCAAGCAGTGGAGTAAACACACGCGTAGGAGTTAGAAAGTTGAGTTGCCTTTGAATGCCACTGAACTAACCGGATCACATGATTCATTCATGTTAAACTGTGTGTGGTTGCATCTGCGAAAGTGGTGCAATTCTTGCACGCCTTAACTGTTTTCCAGATATCCACATGATCAAACCAAGGACACGCACTGATGCAGACTGTGTCATAACCCTGCATTGAACTCATGGACCTGCTCCAAGTGTCTCAGTCTGGCCCTGACTAGAATCCACTGAATAGCTCCACTGAATAAATCACATGATTTCCTTTACTCCCAGGGGACGCCTGTTAATGACTGTTATTTACTGTAAATGAAGGTGTGAGTCCACCCTTTGGCTGTTTGAGGTCAGAACGCAGATTGCCACGCTGGGCTCACAGCCATGGCAAAACGGCAACATAAACCATACTGTTGTTCACAAACGCTTAGATGACCTTGATATTCACAGATCACTGTTTAAAATGGATTCTGCTTTTCAAACACCCAGTTTGCTAAGTGCAGTTTTTGCTCTTCAAAAAGTTGTCACTCCTCAAACTGAAACGCACGTTTGTTTGCTGGGTTGTTTTGTCGCATGCATGCAATGGATGCAACGGTCTGGGGGTTTTGAGAGGAGAGACCTGACCTATCCGTCTATGTCAAACATACCAGAGCGTGTTTGTTTTTTATGTCTCTTACCTTTTCTGCTTTTGTTCACCAGTGACAGGTGTGGTGTCGGGGGTGTTCCAGTCACACTTTGTTTTTGCTTGGTTTTTCCTATACTCGTGTTTGGTCTGTGCACGGAATTCCCTTTAAACACATCTTATGTGAAAGAATCTTTGACAAACCTCCTGTCTTTAGCAGTCACTACGGAGGACTGTGCATTTCTGCATGATGCCTCACATCTCAAACATTCTCCACATCCCTGAGCGACGGTGGGTCTCCAGGAACTACAAAGCAGTCATTATTTGGGTCGGTGTTCACCCCATTGAGGGGCCATTTGTCATCAGAAGGAGGCGGTTCCTTAGAGATTGTTATCGTAGCTTGATGCATGTTCCCCCGGTTCAAAGCTCCCACAGAATTCCAAACATACATAGTCACAACAACGTGTGTAACATGAATCCTCCTCACACCTATGGCGTGTGTGTGTGTGTGTGTGTGTGTGTGTGTGTGTGTGTGTGTGTGTGTGTGTGTGTGTGTGTGTGTGTGTGTGTGTGTGTGTGTGTGTGTGTGTGTGTGTGTGTGTGTGTGTGTGTGTGTGTGTGTGAGCTCCAGACATGGTCCTAATGGATGTTGCTTTTGATGGTAGCGGGGATGGTACCCAAAGTATCCAGCATAAGGTTGATAATCAAATCACCTGTAAACATTTGCTCTGTCTCTTTTCAGATGCATGTCCTTTTTGAGCAGGTAGGGAATTTGTGCTCAAGGATGCGTAAAACATACACATATATATATCTAGATAGATCTATATCTCGATAGATCCATATCTCTATCCCTCTCTCCAGTAATATCTCCACCTTCTGTAGCTAAGTTCTGTTATACTAATGGCTGTTGTCCCCCAGCTCTTGGGCCCATTCTGAGGCCTCTTAGTGAGCATTAGTACGGTGTTCAGCTGTCTGAGCACTGCTCCTTGCAGGGAACCACACAGTAGACATAATCAGGCAAAGTGGCCCTGAAGTGCTTCCCAAGAAAAAAAATCCACTTTCATTTCCGTGACCATCACAGGTGACGAGTCATCTTAAAACGATCAACGGTTTGGTGAATGAATCCAATTATTCAATGTCTGTTATTTCTTTATTGTAGCGGATTCAATGTCGCACAAAAGTCATAATGGCTGTAAATGTGATCTGTTGTGACGTGTGTGGACGTGTTAATGTACGCCTGTCGACGGTAGGTTCTCTCCCAGTGGATCCACCCTAACCTGCCACCACGTTCTGATTTTGGTTTTTCTAAAAAAAAAAAACATTTCTTGACACTGGTGAACAGATGAGTCAGCAGGTGAATTAAAAACACTCCGGTTTTCCATCGCAAACCGTTTCACGCATACTATTACACGCCTAGTCAGCTACTACTACTACTACGTCTCAAGTATTTGTCCTTTTCCGATGAAAAGTTTTTCCTCTGTCGACCTCTAACGCGACGGTGTGCTGTGTCCGTCGTGGTCGCTGGCGTCCTGGGAGCTGTAAGGTGAGCTCACCCATCAGATCTGATTCCCAGTCAGGGGTCCCGACATGTGATCGCCCCGCTGTCCCCAAGCCGTGTGTGGAATCGAAAGCCGAATCAGGGTGAAGTTCTGCTTTGCGTTCTGTAGGACTACCGCCGTACGGATCACATGGGGAGAGCCAGGGTGGGCAGACTGTGTGGGTTTGGATCATATCAATATATCCACATCATGACGGCCTTGGCAGCGCAGACGCAGTCAGAATCAGCTGCTCTATCGGCCAAGTGT
>NW_028180400.1:0-2500 GCF_964030765.1 Micromesistius poutassou | reverse complement strand
CTTGAGAACCTAATGCATAAAAGTACAATGGCATTGACTCTCTGACTCTCTGGAGTTGGTTGCTAATTATAAGCCCTCGATACAAATAGACCGTCCTCAAAGACCACATCAGAACAGTGTTGTTCTGTGTTCTGATGTGTGACTGTTTGATTGCTGATACCAAAGGTTCCCTTACATCATCACACGCACAACAACGTAACCGCAAACTAAAAGCTATCTCCAACAAAAATATCACATGACAAACAATATGGCTTACCCACGCGCCCAAACACATCCGTTTAGGTCCGGGCCTTGGTGCAGTAAAACTCCCGGCAGACTCTCAATGTGCACAGCACCCTAAGGCGTACAGTGCAAAGGACACCGAGGGAAAACAATCACTTTTCTTTCCACTGCGTTTACAAAGCACTTGTACAGAAGTAACTGCACAACAACAACAGGGCAATACAATAAATAGAAGTGGAACAATTAGGATGATTAAATATGAATGTAGATGCTTTGTGGAGGGGGGGGCGGGGGGGATGACAACACAGAGGGGATGATTTTGTGACACGTGTGTGTGTGTGTGTGTGTGTGTGTGTGTGTGTGTGTGTGTGTGTGTGTGTGTGTGTGTGTGTGTGTGTGTGTGTGTGTGTGTGTGTGTGTGTGTGTGTGTGTGTGTGTGGGGTGACAGTAGTGCAGAGAGCCTGAAGGCAGGCGGGGCATGTACACACAGGCTGGTGAATGCTGCTCGCCCACGTCTTGAGATACAGCTGCCTTCACTTGTACACACACAGACGCACATAAATAAAGAGCCGCGCACACAGACAAACATGCGCCGCACCGTGCGTCTCGGGGCCTGGTGAAGGTGGTCCGCTCCCTGTCGTTTAATATTTTTGTCATTTGTGTGTTTGTGTGTGTGTGGGTAGACGACTCTAGACTCAAGCCTGTTAACGTAACCCCCCCCCCGTGGCGCTCTCCTCCTCTCTCGCCTTCCAGGCGTGTCGTCCCGCGTCCCCGAGATCATGGCATCGGGGACCCACTCCCCGGGGGGCCCCAACGGAATCATCCGGAGCCAATCCTTCGCCGGCTTCAGCACGCTACAGGAGCGACGCTCGCGGTAAGCAGAGCACTCTCTCTCTCTCTCTCTCTCGCCGTGAACATTTTTTTGGGAACGAATAGACACGAGGCGAACACATTCGGGGACGGTCGTGCGCGTGCTCGTTCAGATGTGCGGTATAAGGTTTACAAGGCTGTAGTTTGAGTGTGAGTATTGACAACAAAAGGAGAATTGTTGATTGTCTTGTGATGAGTGCTCAAGCAGAAGTAAGAGATGCAGGTCTGAGCTGCCTGCACATCGTCCAACTACACTTTGTTCTAAAAAAAGGGTTTGTTGATCATATAAACTTCTACTTGTACATCTTTTTACTTCTACATCTTCCCAGCCAGGGGTATTTGTGAGGCAGACCGGTATAGTGAAGAGTTTTGTTCGATACAAGTCCCAGACCGGCTCCTTAAAAAGGCCCGAGCTGTCTCCCTCCCAGGTGCTGTCTCCCAGCTGAGTGCCCCCGGGCTCTGTGCTTCAGTGCCTGTGTGTCGGGGAGCTCTGTTTGATGAGGCCACTGCTGGTGAGCGCTTAGATGCCGACCCCCCCCCCACTCCTCGGCCCTCCTCTTGAAAGCGCAGACGGGGGTATCTGGCCGGAATAAATCGAATGTGTGGGCGACTGAGATCAGCCGACAAGTTTCTATTCGGATAACGAGCGCGACGCTGGGAGTGTGTGTGTGTGTGTGTGTGTGTGTGTGTGTGTGTGTGTGTGTGCGTGTGCGTGTGCGTGTGCGTGTGTGTGTGTGTGTGTGTGCGTGCGTGTGCGTGCGTAAAAATAAATTAACCCACATCCGTCTGGCGTGTGAATTGGTGTGTGTGGTTGCACAAGTGTGTGCACGATTACGTGTGGAAGTGTGTGTCAGTTGTGAGGCGAGTATTCACCCCCCCCCCCCCCGGCCGCAGGGCCAGACGCTACGAGGTAGCCACGGCTACGCGTCCTCGGGGCTACGTCACGTCTCTCCGTGTGTCCGCTCCATCGGTCCCCAGTATGTACCGCGGCGGAGCGGCGCTCTGAGCGCGGGGGGGGGGGCTCGCCGCGATCGCTGGAAGTCAGCGGAGCGCGGCGTGTCGCGGCTTGTCGGAATCCACAACTGCCGGTTTTTCTCCGCGTCGCGACTCGCGTAGCAGACGACGACTCGGGGTCTTTCGGCACAAAGCCCGCGTAAAGGTCATCCCCCGGCTAAATCTGCCACCTCGGCCTTATTATAAATGTCTTGTCAGCCGGCCAAGTCTACGAGTATGAGCCAGAAAAATGTGATGATCCTAACGGATTTTAGTTTTCTTCTTTTCTTTTGAGGTTATTATGCGATGTAGCCGTGTTCAGCATCCCGGCCTTTGTTCTGATGCCCCCCCCTTGAATCATCCCCAGAGTGGATCTCTTGAATTATCCCGGAACCATCAACTTCAGTTGATTTGC
>NW_028180401.1:0-41442 GCF_964030765.1 Micromesistius poutassou | reverse complement strand
AATTATACTATGAGGCTAACGATAGATAACTCTATGAGGCTAGCGATGTTGATTATGCTATGAGGCTAACAATACCATTATGCTATGAAGCTAACGATATCCATTATGCTATGAAGCTAACTATATCCATTATGCTAGGAGGCTAACGATGTCCAGCTAGGCGGCTAACCAGATTCCGGGTCTCCCTCCAGATAGGTGGCTCCTCCTCCATCATTTTGTCCATGATTTTTTTAGTTTATATAATTTGTGTTGAAGAAAATACTTTTGTTTTGAGAATTCTACACTAGAAACACAGTGGTAGTAGTTTATTATTCTTTGGACACTTTGTTTAAATAATTCTGAATCAAATCAAATTTTAAACTTCAACATGAAACATGCACACACTTGGGAATTTGTAATTCAGGAATATAGTAAAACATTCTGTGAATTTAACAGCATAGCTTTGGTGGTGAAACGATGTAAAAAAAAAAAAAAAAGTTGGTATTAACCTTCCAAAGACTTGAGCAGTCCCATCGTAGTCCTCGTCTCGCTCCTGGTGGGTCGTCAGCTTCATCTGTTCACAATACAAACACACATTAAAAGGGTGATGTCACCAGGTGTGAGTGTGACCAGCTGTTACGTTTTAGTGTCCACCTTGATGTACGCTGGATAAACTATAGTAGTAGCAGCTGATGTGACCGTAATTACTTCAAATCACAGCTTTGGCTAAAATTCACAGAATGAAAAATCTGAAGGAAAAACTAATGAAGACCCTCTACGATCGTTTGAAATAATTAAAAAGAACCTCCAGGTGTCAAGTGTTTGGTTATGGTTACCCTCCGGTCCACAGCCTCCGGTCCAGCCTGGTGCCCCATTCCTGGTCCAGGGGGATCTGGATACCCTCTGGTCCAGCCTGGTACCCCATTCCTGGTCCAGGGGGATCTGGATACCCTCTGGTCCAGCCTGGTGCCCCATTCCTGGTCCAGGTGGATCTGGATACCCTCTGGTCCAGCCTGGTACCCCATGCCTGGTCTAGGGGGATCTAGTTACCCTACATTATAATTAAGTGCGAGAAAAGCACTAGACACATAATAATAATAATAATAATAATAATAATAATAATAATAATTATTATTATTATTATTATCCACCCTGGTGACCCATACCTGGTCCAGTGTGATCTGGTCACCTGCTGGTCCTCAGCCTCTGGTCCTCCAGGAGATCCTGTGAAGTCAGACAGCATCTTTATAGACCTGTGCACAACGCGGTCTCGAATCTAACTACCAACCCCCCCGCAGGAGCCCCTTACCTTGAGCTGGAACGACGATGGAGATCTTGGGGTGCTTTGGTCGTCTTGTTGCAAAATACAGCCAACAGACTTACCTTGAGCAGATCTAGTAGTTTGTTGCTGTTGGTTCATGTACAAATAATTGACTATACATTTCATATCCCCCATTTAGCAAATAATTCCCACCCATAAACAAGGCTGACAACAGTACAAAATAACAAACTTCTCATGCCTTTTGTCTACTTCCTTACTACTCTCTAAAACATCGCATGCACATCGCATGAGTGTTGCCTTACTGATCAGGGTGTGATCTGAGTGACAAAGATGCATGCTGGGATACTGTGCCATCTGACGCCTACAGTTCTGTAGAGGTTCCCCCTCAGGAGAAACCAAGTTTTCAAAAGGCTGTCGTGACATCAGTTACATGACCTGGAACGTCCGTCAAGACCGTGACAGGGACTCCCCAAGGAGAAACGCCAAAGGGTAGGCTGTGAGGCTCCCCCTCTCGGCGACTAGAATACAACAGCTCTTACAGGAGAGAATCATGGCGCACATTTCAACGTTCCTCTTCATAGACCTTGAAGCCCCAGTGAGGCTTTCTTCACCTCTTCTGAAGAAGAGCACAACTGCAGCTCGACAGGGACGCTAGTTGGGATGTTTCCAAGATGGTTTCCAATTCAGCCCGAGAAATACTTGGATCTCAGGGCAGGAGTACAGGAGATCCAGAGGGCTTGCCAGCAGTCCATCATGTTTAGGTTAGGTAGGGAAGCCACGTTGCAGAATGTTTCATCTTCCATCTTCAGTTAGTTGGTTGGTTTCTCATCCGATTCTGTCCATTCGGAATGCCATTAGTCCATCATCCATTGTACCAAGTAGCCATTGTCGCTTCCCATTGTTTGCATGATTCAGTCACACTACAATCCAAGCTGCATGACACTCAAGTCATCCTGTCCAGTGTGTAGAAGGTCGAATTGAGATCCAGATGCTAGATCGCTCCAGGCTCTTGCTGTATTGAACACCCACTTTGTTATCCTCTTTGATTTAGGCCACAGACTTGAGTCATCAGAAACATCCGACCAAATGACACTCAAGGGTGTTTCAGGAAGAGTAGCATCCTCCTATAGCTGAAGATTAAAATGTTCAGGTAATACAAGCCAAGTAGAAGTAGAAAAATTTCCCCCTCACACATGTGGTGCCCAGTACCAGGTTAAAGATTGCCCCTCACATGAAGTAGTACCCCATGACATGCAAAGATTGACCAGTACCAGGTTAAAGATCACACCTCTTTATTTTCAATTATTAGATTGTGTATTTACACAAACAATGACAATACTCAAAGGAATACAAATCCAAACGAGAGGAGAGACCAGTGGAGGGTTTGTAGGTCTTTGAGAGAGGAGACCAGCGGTGGCTTTGTAGGTCTTTGAGAGACGAGACCAGTGGAGGGTTTGACGGAGAGACCAGCGCTGGGTTTGACGGAGAGACCAGTGGAGGTTTTGTAGGTCTTTGAGAGACCAGTGGTGGGTTTTTAGGTCCTTGAGAGAGGAGAGACCAGCGGAGGTTTTGACAGAGAGACCAGCGTTGGGTTTGTAGGTCTTTGAGACGAGACCAGTGGCGGGATTGACGGAGAGACCAGTGCTGGGTTTGTAGGTCTTTGAGAGACGAGATACCAGTGCTGGGTTTGTAGGTCTTTGCGCCCTGCCCTTCACAAAGAAAAGAGAACTCTTCCCGGGGCTCCCGCCAGCTTCTCCGGGGTCGTTTGCGTTACTGCACTGGACGCCTCGCGGCGCCTATCTCCGCCTCTCCAGATTTGGGAATATGAACCCGACTCCCTTTCGATCGACCGGGGGCGACGGAGGCCATCGCCCCGCAGAGACGAGAGACCAGTGGAGGGTTTGTAGGTCTTTGAGAGGAGAAACCAGTGGTGGGTTTGTAGGTCTTTGAGAGAAGAGAAACCAGTGGTGGGTTTGTAGGTCTTTAAGAAGAGACCAGTGGTGGGTTTGTAGGTACTTGAGAGCGGAGAGACCAGTGGTGGGTTTGACAGAGAGACCAACGCTGGGTTTGTAGGTCTTTGAGAGAGGAGAGACCAGTGGAGGGTTTGTAGGTCTTTAAGAAGAGACCAGTGGTGGGTTTGTCGGTACTTGAGAGCGGAGAGACCAGTGGTGGGTTTGTAGGTCTTTGAGAGGAGAAACCAGTGGTGGGTTTGTAGGTCTTTAAGAAGAGACCAGTGGTGGGTTTGTAGGTACTTGAGAGCGGAGAGACCAGTGGTGGGTTTGTAGGTCTTTGAGAGGAGAAACCAGTGGTGGGTTTGTAGGTCTTTGAGAGAAGAGAAACCAGTGGTGGGTTTGTAGGTCTTTAAGAAGAGACCAGTGGTGGGTTTGTAGGTACTTGAGAGCGGAGAGACCAGTGGTGGGTTTGACAGAGAGACCAGCGCTGGGTTTGTAGGTCTTTGAGAGAGGAGAGACCAGTGGAGGGTTTGATGGAGAGACCAGTGGTGGGGGGGCTAGGGCTTCAAAGCGTACGGAGGGAAACGTTGGAACGTGCTCCGTGGTTCTCAGGTGCAGGAACCAGGTTGGGTTCTAGTTGCTGAGAGGGACAGCCCTCACATCTCGCCCCCTGGTGTGTCTCCTTGAGGAGTCCCTGTCTCCATCCTGAAGGACGTTCCAGTTCATGTAACTGACGTGACGACGGCCTCTTAAACACTCGGGTTCCCCTGAGGGGGAACGTCTACACAACTGAAGGCCTCAAACAGCGCAGAACCCTCGCATGCATCTCTGGTCAGTCAGTCACACACCCTTATCAGTAGGACAACACACATGGGATGTGATGCAATGATGAGGAATGTAGTAGGAAAGTGGACGGATAAAGTATCTTCTAGGGACGAATGAGAGGCATGAGAACGAGAGAGAGAGAGAGAGCGAGAGAGAGAGCGAGAGAGAGAGCGAGAGAGAGCGAGAGAGAGAGGGCCTACGTGGGGCGGGGCAGGGCCTACGTGGGGCGGGGCAGGGCCTACGTGGGGCGGGGCAGGGCCTACGTGGGGCGGGGCAGGGCCTACGTGGGGCGGGGCAGGGCCTACGTGGGGCGGGGCAGGGCCTAGGCGGGGCAGGGCCTACGTGGGGCGGGGCAGGGCCTAGGCGGGGCAGGGCCTACGTGGGGCGGGGCGGGGCCTACGTGGGGCGGGGCAGGGCCTACGTGGGGCGGGGCCTGAGAACTAGTTCAAACTAAACGCTGTCAGCCCACAGCATTAAAAGAAAATGTTGTGACTTACAGTTCGCAGTTTCTTCTTCTTCGTGGTTCGATCGTGATACTCACAGAATCTGTTTCTTCTTCTTGAGCTGTGAAGGAGAGCAACAAGATTAGTTTTACGGCTTGTGTGTGTGGCTGTGTGTGTGTGTGTGTGTGTGTGTGTGTGTGTGTGTGTGTGTGTGTGTGTGTGTGTTTTAATTAGTGATTAATCCAATAAATCCAAATAAGTTATTAAAATAAGTTATTTTTCCCATCTAACTACGACGGTAACCGAGTGCGGAGTCATTGTGTGACGTCATGGCCCCGCCCCCCTACGTCTTCCGCCGCCAACTCCGTCATGGAGTCATTGATAAATATCTGCAGCCGCGTCACCCGGCGAAAAATTAACTCAATTAAAAACAGCTTACGACGACATACATCCAGAACTACTATTATTCAACTTATCAAGTAGGCCTAGAGTAAAAAACAATTAAGATAAATTATAAATAAGTGTCCTACTCACAGCAGGTCCGGATGTAGCGGGCCGTTTTACTTCAAAAAGTGTTCGTTAATTAACCCGACGGTCAACCTGGAAAACAAAAGGACCAGACGGATCATTAGTTACTTTTATAACTTCAACCGGACGTTTCTAACCATGTTTCGGTTAAACTACTAAAATAACGTCAATATTAACAGTGTAATGGAGACGGCTCAGCGTCTTTTTCAATCTAACCTGTGGTGGAGCCAACAGCTGACGGAGCGCGAGCAGCAGCCGCACAGTGAGGCTCAATGGAGACGCAGCGCGATCCGCACCGAGACCCGCGAAATAATCAGCGAATAATCAGCGGAACTACATGCAGGTGTGCGCCGCCATAGATGTGTGTGTGTGTGTGTGTGTGTGTGTGTGTGTGTGTGTGTGTGTGTGTGTGTGTGTGTGTGTGTGTGTGTGTGTGTGTGTGTGTGTGTGTGTGTGTGTGTGTGTGTTGAGCGGGGGTGGGAGTGGGTGGGTGGGTTTGGGTTACAAACTGTGGGTGTGTGTTTGGGTTTGTGTGTTTAAAAGGTGAACGATATGTGGATGAGTGGGAATAAATGGTATATATTATGTGGATGTGTGAGTGTGGTTTAAAACCATATGGAGTAGAGGAATACTGTTACTACCAGGAATTGTATGCTGATTGAAGTATGAAATTACACCGTATGATGGTGTATTTCCTTTTGATGAAAATAATAAAAAAGAATAAATAAAAAAATGCCTAATGTGTAACATAACTAATTAACTATAACTGTATTGATACAATTACTATTATAGAACATAAAAAAATAGAACACAACTTACTTAACTTAAATATGCAAATTACAACATTTGGGCAAATTATGCAACTATGAAAGTCTTTATAGTTGCATTTGTTTATTCACAAAATAGAAATGCTATAACGGCATAAAAAATAATAAAATCAATCAGCTCAGATATTTATTGTCAAAGTGATGAACTTATCAAAACGTACAGAAATCCAAATGACACTAAATGTTTCAAATGACATTAATAAAATAATACATTATATTGTTACTTTAATATTCTTATATTGTATATTTGAACAGTGTTCCAATATATTAGTCAAACATTTACATGTATTAAATCTATATCTGTACATATTTTATACAAACAAAAACAAGGCGATGACATTATAGTCATACATCAAATATCCGTACAGTCACACCCAATTCATAAAGAAGACATTTATTGCCTGTTACACAATGCATGGACAAACAAATAAAAAAAACGAATCGATTGTATTTATTTAATCAAAGCAATCAGTACATTCCCCCCCCCCCCAAAAAAATAATATAGATTGCATTTCATATCAAAATTATTCAAATAATAATTATAAATTGAGCTTGTTCTCTTTTAAACGGAACGGTGTGAACTTCTTGGGAGGGCTAGTGAACATGTGTTGATGACCTTGACCTCTGAGCCTAGGGTCAGAGGGAAGGGCTAGTGAACATGTGTTGATGACCTTGACCTCTGAGCCTAGGGTCAGAGGGAAGGGCTAGTGAACATGTGTTGATGACCTTGACCTCTCTGAGCCTAGGGTCAGAGGGGAGGGCTAGTGAACATGTGTTGATGACCTTGACCTTTGACCCTAGGGTCAGAGGGGAGGGCTAGTGAACATGTGTTGATGACCTTGACCTTTGACCCTAGGGTCAGAGGGGAGGGCTAGTGAACATGTGTTGATGACCTTGACCTCTCTGACCCTAGGCTACGGTCACCTGGCTCCTGTCCCTTCGTAGTATGGGCTCTCCTCCAGTACCTCCTCGATGACCGCCTGAAACGGACCAGAACCAACCGTCACCGCTTCAAACCGGATCAATCACACAGGGACCAGAAAGAACGATTCTGACCAATGAACAGCAGGGGCCTCATGTACAAAGACTTGCGTGGATTTCTGACTAAAACTTTGCGGACGCCAAAATCTGGAAAGCTGCTGCGCACAAATAAATCCGGATGTATCAATCCTTGCGTAAGCACGATTTCACGCAGATTCTCTTTGTACATCCCAATTAACGTGAAATTGAGCGCACATGCACGAGCCCGTCTCTCCACCCAGTCTCCTCCCTCATTTAATATGCTAATTCTTATAAATAGGCCTGCAGTAGTGCGCTCGTTAGGAGAAAGGAGAAAATGGAGAAAGGTAGAAAAAATAACTTTAGTGAATGCGAGGTGGAGGTGCTGATTTCGGAGGTAGAGGCCAGAAATAAGATCTTGTTTGGCTCTCTTTCCTCCGGAATCAGCACCAAAAGCAAAAACCTGGCGTGGGAAAACGTTGCCAAGTTGGTCAATGAGGTTGGGGCGGAAAGCCGAACTGTGGCTGACATAAAAAAAAAAGTGGTGGGACATCAAGGTGGACGTAAAAAGAAAGGTGTCTGCTCTGACCCCGGAGAAGCGTGGGTCAGAGGGCAGCGGGGCGGAGTCTGGGAGCTCGCCCTATTTGAGCAAAGGGTGGCAGCTGTGATTTGGGATCGGCTCTTTTTTGTCCAAAAAATCATAATAGTCGCGGAACACCCGTTAATTTTGAATGCGAGCATCTTCTAACAAGGCCAACACTGCCATTGTCAACCTATCGATTATTGCCACATTTTGCGCATGCTTTTATATTCTCATTTATTTGGATGCATGCTGACGATAGGTTGTATCCATACACCCAATGTGTCAATAATATGTACATAATTCGAAATTGGCCGACTGGTTCATTGATGGATTTTAAGTAACAATGGCTTGTGCTTAATCCACTCAACATCACATAATAATATTGCAGTCAAGAATTTCACAACAAATGTGTGAAGAGAGATCATATGTCATGCGTGGTCCGGAAAATATGTAACGTTTAATAAACAAGCCATCACTGAAAATAATATTGCTGGGGCCTCCTTTTAATTCCAATATTGACAATTTAGTTTTATGGGTCTGTTTAAGTTTAGCCTAA
The DNA here is from genome assembly GCF_964030765.1 of Micromesistius poutassou. Taxonomy (NCBI): domain Eukaryota; kingdom Metazoa; phylum Chordata; class Actinopteri; order Gadiformes; family Gadidae; genus Micromesistius; species Micromesistius poutassou. Next base: position 33,468 of record NW_028180401.1, on the reverse strand, counting down.
CAACAGTGTCACATTATGCGTCTCGACAACAATAACGCATGATTGAAGCGCATTTAAGATCACGCATTCCGACGTTCAAATCCACTTTGAACTCGCCTCATATTGCAATATTACTTCATGACTCGTGATCGCGTAGGCCTCATGTTGTTGCGCTGCATTGCCTCTATGTGCCGCCAACTGACAAAATGCAGCAGAAATGTGCGTAAGCCAGGCATTTAGTTTGCGTGGAGAACCGCACTTTCTCACGTCAAGTCAGTCTTTGTACATCCGAACGTTTGCGTGAGAAGTTGCTTACGCAGCTTTTTTGTGCGTAAGCAAGCTTTGTACATGAGGCCCCAGCTTTGGCAATGCAAATGTATCTTTCTCAAGTCAATAAAGCTTTTTTGAATTGAATTGAATGGAATAGAGAGAGAGAGAGAGAGAGAGAGAGAGAGAGAGAGAGAGAGAGAGAGAGAGAGAGAGAGAGAGAGAGAGAGAGAGAGAGAGAGTCTACCTACCCTTGTAAAGATCGATATTTGTGGGTGGGTGAGCGAGTGTAATGCCTCCTTATACCGCCAGGGGGTGCACTAGCCCTTCAAACAATGTTTGAAGGGAATTCTATCTCGGTCTGTGGTTTATCGCACAAACTATATCCTACCAGGTGAGCTGTTCAGCTAACCCTGGTATAGAACCTGTTCTATACATGGTCCCTGTTAACAAAAAACAATACACAGATTTACTTAATGTACCGTAGGCTCTTTTTTACGTCATTCCAATTATTACATTGGTTTTGTTTTCTTGTTCAATTTCATGGCATGATCAACGTATAAAGTACACCCACGGGCCGCTCATTAATGAACATGCCGCCAGTCCGACATGCCGCCAGTCCGACATGCCGTGGGGGGGGGGGGTGGGGGATGTTACCGTGGTGAGGTGTGTGGGGGGGGGGGGCAGAGGGAGAAGGTGGGGAGGAGGGGGAGAGAGAGAGAGAGAGAGAGAGAGAGAGAGAGAGAGAGAGACTAAAACATTTGTTGTTTTATTTATAATTTCTGATTAATATATTATTATTATTAAGGCACTTATGTAAGTATTATTTAGTAATAAAAGGAGAATGACGATGGGCTGAACACACGAGAACATTCAGTTGATCCACTGAGTTGTTTATTATCATTATGCTTCATGAACAAATACAACAGAAAAATGGTCCCTTACATGTACACAATAAACACAAGGACTGAAACAATAGAAGCTGCAGACTTTACTAATCATAAACAGGTGTGCACGTATCTTTAATAACTGAACATGTTCTGCGGCCGTTTGGTTCCCAACAGAACAAAAGGAATCAAGATTCAGTTTAAAGTCATTTACAACATGCAGCATTATCCCATAGACCTCTTGGTTATTATGAATGAAATATAAAATCTGATTAGGACAACAATGATGATATCATAGTCCATAGAACAAACATGTTTATGTCTGAAAATTACAAATATATAGTTGCATAAAAAAACATTTACCATCAATAGGTATTTAATATACATTTCAAATTAAAAATGAGATCTTAATAAAAGCTGCTTAGCTAACCCTATGGGAGATCCTTAAAGTCTCTTCCTTTCATGATTCATCATCATCAACTTTTAGGAAGCCCCATAAAAAGGAGAGGGAGGGGGAGACGGGGGGGAGGAGAAGGGGGAGACGGGGGGGAGGGAGAGAGGGAGACGGGGGGGAGGAGGGGGAGGGGGAGACGGAGACGGGGGGGAGGAGGAGAGGGAGACGGGGGGGAGGGGGAGACGGGGGGGAGGAGGAGAGGGAGACGGGGGGAGGGAGACGGGAGGGAGGGAGACGGGGGGAGGAGGGGGAGAGGGAGACGGGGGGGAGGAGGGGGAGAGGGAGAGGGAGACGGGGGGAGGAGGGGGAGAGGGAGACGAGGGGAGGAGGAGAGGGAGACGGGGGGGAGGGGGAGACGGTCCCCGGCGGAGAGGGAGAGACAGAAACAGAGAAACAGAGAAAGAGAGAAAGAAAGAGAGAAAAAAAGAGAGAGACAGAGAGTAAAAGAGAGAGAGTGAGAGACTATAACTGCCCTAGAGACACTGACGCAAAAGCAGTGTGTGTGTGTGTGTGTGTGTGTGTGTGTGTGTGTGTGTGTGTGTGTCCCCCATGCGGCGTCCCGGCCGGACGGGACGCCGCATGGGACGTAAAGAGAGAGAGAGAGAGAGAGAGACTATAACTCACACAGAGACGCTGAGGACCCGAGACAGAGACAGACCCTCCCCTACCCTAAACCCAGGGAGGAGGTCAGAGAGTCACAGAGACAGTGAAGACAAGACTTTTAGGAAGCCCCATAAAAAGGAGAGGGAGGGGGAGACGGGGGGGAGGAGAAGGGGGAGACGAGGGAGACGGGGACGGGGGGGAGGAGGGGGAGGGGGAGAGGGAGACGGGGGGGAGGGGGAGACGGGGGGGAGGGAAAGATGCGAGAGAAAGAGAGCGAGACAGAGACTATAACTGCCCTAGAGACTGACGAAAAAGCAGTGTGTGTGTGTTTCTGTGTGTGTCCGTCCCGGCCATCCTTTTTTTTTTTCCCACACACACACACACACACACACACACACACACACACACACACACACACACACACACACACACACACACACACACACACACACACACACACACACACACACACACACACACACACAGAGAGAGAGAGAGAGAGAGAGAGAGAGAGAGAGAGAGAGAGAGAGAGAGAGAGAGAGAGAGAGAGAGAGAGAGACTATAACTCACACAGAGACAGTGAGGCCCCGGTCCCGTCCACCCTCCACCCAAACCCAAACCCAGGGAGGAGGTCCTCCTGGGTGAAGGAGGTCCTGAAGGTGTGGATGTGTGTCAGTGTGTCTGAGGACCCTCCTCCACCTGGGGACACTCTGTAGAAGGACAGAGTGCCAGCAGGCCGGTCCAGATACACTCCTACTCTGGTAGAGCCAGCGGGGGGGAGACGTATGGCTGTCTCTCTACCGTTGTACAGGGCAGAGTAACGACCATCATAACAATAAAGACTCCAGGACTCGTTGTTCCCTCCAAGCCTGCTGTCATAACCCCCTCCTCTCCTTGTGATTCCTCTGTATGTCACTGCTATATCAACAGGTCCTTTCCTCTCTACCTCCCAGTAACAGCGGCCAGTCAGAGCCTCTCTACACAACACCTGGTAATGGGAGTCAAATCTCTCTGGGTGATCCGGATACGACTGGTCCTCTCTGACCCGCGTCACCTTTCTGTTGTCCTCAGACAGAGAGAGTTCTCTGTGGGCTGTGTTTGGGTCCAGTGTGAGTTCACAGGCATCTGACGGAGAACAAGACATGATGAGCTACTGAACCCTTCTGCATCTTCATCATCATCATCATCATCATCATCATCATCACTAGTACTGTTCTTCCTGTTTCACGTTCATCTTCTCTACAAAAATTTACATAGAAAGACTAAATCATATCAGATGATAGCTACTATAGTGGACTAGTGTGCTATAGCTTTAGAAATAGTAGTGCATATTGTTTATAAGATGTTTTAAGTTAAACGTAAATGTAAATCCCATGTGTGTGTGAGTGGTTGTCCCAGTCAAAACAATGAAAAATGTATACACTGAATCTACTCCCGCAGTATTTACACAACATACACATATTATACATCAAAACGTTCATCATGATGAGCTGATTAATCCTCTGTAATATTTAAGCTATAGTCTACATACTTTCTTACTTTTCTTCTTCTTCTACACACGCAATAGCTCCGCCATTCTCCACACACACACACACACACACACACACACACACACACACACACACACACACACACACACACACACACACACACACACACACACACACACACACACGATTCATGTTTCATCCTCTTCATCCACTTAAGACATCATAACTTGGTCAAAATTCAACCGTTTACCATCATTCAAACTATTAAACAAATCTACACATTTGTATCTTCAATAATATTTGATCAGAATTTCGATATCATTTATACTTTTTTCAGAATCACAGTTTTAGTTTCACTCCGGATTCGTTCTCAGTTGGTCTCACTCTAGCCGTTTGCCTCAGCTGTTGCTCGTTGAGCAATCAGTGGACATCACAGCACTCTGGAGGAGTCTGGTTAAAGTCACGTGGTGGAGGGTAGTGTGGTCTTCGTTAGTCTCTGGCCGTTTCTCAATACCAAGTACGCAAACTACGGACCCGCGGACTTGGAAGTGCGTACTTGGCAAGTCCAGACTTCCAAGTACAGACTTCCGAGGACGCGAGTACGCACCTGTGACGTCACCACCTCAGCTCTGTTAACTGCTTTACGGCCTCATGTAGGCATACACTACTGAACAATTTAAACTAATGATATAAAACTAAACCCCAGCCTCTTTCATTTTAAAATAGTATGTCAATATTTTGAATGAATATAAATGAAAAGATATGCTTATCGTGTGTATAAGCTATTCACACAACTTTTTATATGTAGGGTACAGATGCGCGTGCCTAACTGGCTATGTAGTTGGAGAGTAGACTATTGATATAATAATAATAACGAATGAGCGACAAATGACACAGATTAGAACACACACACACACACACACACACACACACACACACACACACACACACACACACACACACACACACACACACGATCGGATGGATCCGACCAAGATTTTCGTTGCCGTTGTGATGGGTTTCCTCTATCAGCGACTTATACAATAAAAACAAATTATATTAAACAAAACCCCAGCCTCTTTAATTTTAAAATAGTATGTCAATATTTTGAATGAATAGGCCTACATTTTTGTTATATATGTCAAATGTTCCTATATATAGCCTATTATTATAGCTTACATACTAATATTTTAAAACATGGTAATGCGAAATGCATCCTGGGATATTTAACGGTCCAAGTCCACACAAGTCACCTCCGATGCGTCCTCGGTGGAACGGCCAGTTTAAGAACGCATGGAGAACACACACGGGTTTTACAACTGTACTTGACTTGATGCGTACTTGGAATTGGAACAGTACTTGGGCTACGACTGATGACGTTTCACGAGAACGCAAATTGAGAAACGGCCTCTCTCTCTCCCTCATGGACTACAACAATGGACTACAATAGTGGACTACAATAGTGGACTACAATAGTGGACTACAATAGTGGACTACAACAGTGGACTACAATAGTGGACTACAATAGTGGACGTTGTCCGACCACTTTTTTAAATGTCGGCCACAGTTCGGCTTTCGGCCCCAACCTCATTGATCGACCCGGCAACGTTTTCCCACGCCAGTTTTTTGCTTTTGGTGCTGATTCCGGAGGAAAGAGAGCCAAACAAGATCTTATTTCTGGCCTCTACCTCCGAAATCAGCACCTCCACCTCGCATTCACTAAAGTTATTTTTTCTTCCTTTCTCCATTTTCTCCTTTCTCCTAACGAGCGCACTACTGCAGGTTTATTTATACGAATTAGCATATTAAATGAGGGAGGAGACGGGTGGAGATGGAAATGGGTGGAGAGACGGGCTCGTGCATGTGCGCTCAATTTCACGTTAATCTGTGTGAAATCGTGCTTACGCAAGGATTGATACATCCAGATTTTTTTGTGAGCATCAGCTTTCCAGATTTTGGCGTCCGCAAAGTTTTAGTCAGAAATCCACGCAAGTCTTACGCAACAACACACAACTCACTGCCTCCCTGCTTCTAGCCAATCAGCTACTAGCCACCACCAATATACTACCCGGCCTTCTTTCATCCGCCGTCATGTCTCGTCTCCACCTTGGATTATCACTCCTGCTACTCCAGACTCTTAGGACTCTCTCCTCTACTCCACCAACTTCTGGCCCACTCAGCTACACCGCCGCTGACCTTCACCGCCTCAACAATAACCATCGTCTCTCTGCTGCTGCTGCCCCTGCAGCCAGCACAGCCGGAATCCTCCGCCGACGCCGCTACATCCATCCAGGTTCTGGCCCCTCTCGCAACCAACACCTCCCCCATGGCTCACCCATCCCCTCACTCTGGACTAACTCTCGCCCCCCCGTCACCCCCACCTGCCGTACTGCCAACCTCACTAACCTCCGTTCCCCCTCCCCTGCCCCCCCATCCATCTCCCTCGCACTGCTGAACTGTCGCTCCCTCTACAACAAATCACCCGTTATATCTGAACTGCTACTGGACAATAACATGGATCTGCTCCTCCTCTGTGAAACATGGCAACAGCCCCTGGACTTCTACGCTCTCAATCAAGCCACTCCTTCCAATTACAGTTACATTGCCAAACCCCGCCTCTCTGGCCGAGGGGGAGGCGTTGCCGTTCTTCATAAACAATCCCTGTCCACATACATACATGTACACATACGTACACACACCTACACAAACATACTAGACACACATCAACACAGGCAAACATAGCTAGACATACGGATACACAAGTCCACATGTGAATGAGCGGACGTCACCTCCTGCTGTGTGGATGGACTTTCCATCCCAATAGTGAGTGTGTGTTGTGATGAATCAAACAGACACTTACACTTCTTTAGAGCTGGTTTCAGCCTCCACACTCCACCGTGCTCCACACTGGGGGGGAAACAAAGTGAGAGCAGCATGTTGAAACATTCACCTTCATCATCTGCTGTCTCATCACGTTCTACACAACATGAGTTACAGCTGCCTTTTCAAACTACTTCATCTAGCAGCGGCTTGAATCCCTGTAGGAGACTTTGTCCCTGAGTGGTGAGCTGTCCTCTCCATACCTGAGAGTGTCCAGTCTCCAGCGTGGATCCTCCAGTCCAGCAGAGAGCAGCGCAGCTCCAGAGTCTCCTGGGTGATTGTAGCTCAGGTCCAGCTCTCTCAGATGGGAGGGGTTGGAGCTCAGAGCTGAGGCCAGAGAAGCACAGCCTTCCTGTGTGACCAGGCAGCCAGACAACCTGCGCACACACACACACACACACACACACACACACACACACACACACACACACACACACACACACACACACACACACACACACACACACACACACACGTGAACTATTACTTTTCTGGAGGTAAGTCTTTTCAACGTCCTCTGATGTGGAACTTAACTGTTTGATCATTAAAACTGTAAAGTTTTAGAGTAGAGTAAAAAACAACTAAAGGGTAAAGGGGTGCACATTTTCTTTACCATCTTTCACCTCAAAACTAAAATGCAAACACTAGATTTTAGTGGAACTTCAGCGGGGAATAAAGACTAACTAGACAGAAAACCACACTCTACACACAAACAGTAATAGTTTTTTTTCATTTAGGCGATTCATTTTTCAGTGACCCAGGAGGTGCTGGAACATGTTCCGGCGTGTTCTGGCTCAAATGAAGCACTGCCCCCTATGCATTCAAAACATTAACTTAAACCCTTTTAAAGTGAGTGAATCTGTTCACATGAATGGACACAGATGGATGGTAGGCAGTGGCGGTTCTACATTGAATTACACCCCGGGCGAGACCCCCTCCGAGCGCCCCCCCCCCCCCTCTCAATTGCAAGAAATTCGAGGTGTGCCTGACTTGAGCCACTCATTCCATTAGAGTGTTGCTCTGTACCGGGCCGTCCATATGGGCAGGAGGGGCGGCGAACTACTTGCAAAAGCATGCTCCCAAAAAGATAGTTTGTAAATCATTGCTCCAAGTCTATTTTTAATAACATGATCATCACATTAACTATCTATAGTCTCTGTAGGCTTTCAGACTATTGTTGGTCTGTTGACATCACGTTTTGGATGATGGTGGACATGGTGGGCGGCGGTTCTAGCTGAGTTTAACGTCTCATGTTGGGGCAGCTCAGCGACCGCGTTCCTCCGTATGTTGATCACATAACCCTGCAGGCTGCAATAAGGATTTCAATCCGCTAACAGTGGACCCCCGTCCCCCCCTTGTCCGTTACGGAGACCCAGAGGTGAACTGTCCCCCCCCCCCCTCCCCTTTCCCCTCCTCAGGGAGCAGGGCGCCTGCAGCCAGAGGGGGCGCCGGTGAGCCAACTCCCCCCACAGTGATATGAGAGATAATAGAAAACCACTTTGCGGTGCGGATGATTTTCTTTTTTCTCGTGTGCTCGTGCCGCCCCCCATGTGTCATGAAATAATGCCGCCCCAGGCGGCTGCCCGCTTCGCCCGTTCCTGAAACCGCCACTGATGGGAGGTGACCAAGGACATTTTCACGTCTAATAAAGGGGTGCACATTTTTTAGGTTGCCACCAAATGAAAAAGATTGTAGCCAGTAGAAAATGCGTCCTCAGCCCTGAGACGACATCATTTACTTATTTATTTAGACCTGTTAACTTTCTGGAGGTAAATCTGTTCAATGTCATCTGATGTGTAACTTGTGCTGTAAGTGTTTGACCATTGAGTAAAACTGACCTGAGAGTTTCCAGTGTACATTGTGGACTCCCCAGTCCAGCAGAGAGCAGCTTCACTCCTGAATCCTGCAGATCATTGGTACTCAGGTCCAGCTCTCTCAGATTAGAGGAGTTGGAGCTGAGAACTGAGGCCAGAGCTTCACAGCATCTCTCTGACAGATGACAGCCATTCAGCCTTCACACACACAATAAACACAACATGTTAGGAACTGCGATTAAAATATCTTACATCTTTTACTGTTAACATAAAAGGACGTGATGAAAACTTTATTTAGATATGTTATATTGATAGAAATACATTCAATCCATAAATGTTAATTTAATAATCTGTGTAACTTTTACTTTTAACATAATTAAGTTATTGTCTTCATCTTTATTAGAAAAGTGTTTTTGGCTTAACTAATGTTTAAAACATTGGATATTTAAATGTAGTATATGCTACACGTGAACCTCCTCAGATGGAGCAATTTGATTGGTTCACTGTCTCTGGATATTGGACAATATCCCGAGATTGAGATCTCAAACTCGGGATATTGGGGAGCACGTAACGGTCGTCTCGTCACGCTAATAAAAACAAATAAACCGCTCATAAAACAAATAAATCCCGGCAAAAAGTGTAATCTTGTTTATTTTTGGAGTGTTCACGTGTAGTTTATATAAAACAATGATTCACCTCAGGCTCTGTGAATAGTGAATCCGTGAACACTATTCACTTCGCCTTAATAACTGTTGATTATTATCATTTATTTTTTATGATTGTTATGATTGGGGAGTTTGTTAACAAATCGTTACTGCTTTTATATCATAGTATTAATTATTTTGTGTTGTGCATAATATAATACATTATCACTGAACGTACAGAGATCTTTTCTACGTTATTATAACTTTTATTTTCTAGTTTTATGTATATTATCTTGTGTGTATTGTTATACATGTTATTAGTGAACGTAGAGATACGATTTGTATTTTATTATACCTTTTATATTCTAGTATATATTATAATATATACATTATATTAAATTTTATGTATATAGTGTTGTGTGTATTGTAATACATGTTATTAGTGAACTTACAGATATGTTTTGGAGGCTTTGAACACTGGCAGCAGCCTCAGAAGACCCTCCTCTGAAGCAGAGTATTTCTTCAGGTCAAACACGTCCAGCTCCTCTTCTGATGACAGTAAGATGAAGACCAGAGCTGACCACTGAGCAGGAGAGAGAGATTTTGTGGAGAGTCTTCCTGATGTCAGGGACTGTTGGATCTGCTCCACTAGAGAACGGTCGTTCAGCTCATTCAGACAGTGGAACAGATTGATGCTTCTCTCTGGAGAGAGATCTCCATCTATCTTCTCCTTGATGTAAGACACTGTTTTCTCATTTTCTGTCTGTCCCAGCAGACATTTTTTAATCAGAGTGATCTTTGAGCCACTTCCTGTCAGTAGACCTTGTAGGAGAATCAGATTGGTCTCCAGAGAGAGACCCAGGAGGAAGCGGAGGAACAAGTCCAGGTGTCCGTTCTCACTCTGTAAGGCCTTGTCCACAGCACTCTGGTAGAGGAGGAGTTCATCTTTCCTGGAGGTTGGTTGTTCTTCTGAGAGCAGATTGACCCCAGTGTCTATGAAGTGCTTAAAGACATAAAGGGCAGCCAGAAACTCCTGGAGGCTCAGATGGACAAAGCAGAAGACCTTGGCCTGGTACAGCCCACACTCCTCTTTAAAGATCTGGGTGAACACTCCTGAGTACACTGAGGCTGCTCTGATATCGATGCCACACGCTGCCAGGTCTGCCTCGTAGAAGATCAGGTTGCCATTCTCCAGCTGGTTAAAAGCCAGTTTTCCCAGAGAAACAATGATCTCCTTGCTCTCTGAACTCCAGTGTGGATCTGTTTCAGCTCTGCCATGATACTTCCTGTCCCCCAGTATGGACTGAACCCTCAGGAAGTGGCTGTACATCTGAGTCACGGTCTTGGGCATCTCTTCTTCTCTCTGGGATGTTTCGAAGCAGTCCTCCAGAACTGTAGCAGTGATCCAACAGAAGACTGGGATGTGACACATGATGTGGAGGCTTCGTGATTTCTTGATGTGGGAGATGATTGTGCTGGCCACCGTCTCCTCTCTGAATCTCTTCCTGAAGTACTCCTCCTTCTGAGGGTCGGTGAACCCTCTCACCTCTGTCACCATGCCAACACACTCAGCAGGGATCTGATTGGCTGCCGCAGGGCGTGTGGTTATCCAGATGCGAGCGGAGGGAAGCAGGTCGCCCCTGATGAGGTTTGTCAGCAGCACGTCCACCGAGGTGGACTTTGTGACATCAGTCCAGATCGGGTTTCTCTGGAAGTCCAGAGGAAGTCGACACTCATCCAGACCATCCAAGATGAAGACAACTTGGAACCGGTCGTATCTGCAGATTCCTGCTTCTTTGGTCTCAATAAAGAAGTGATGAAGAAGTTCCACCAAGCTAAACTCTTTCCCTTTCAGTAAATTCAGCTCTCTGAAAGTGAGGAGAAATGTGAAGTCTATGTCGTGGTTAGTTTTGCCTTCAGCCCAGTCCAGAGTGAACTTGTGTGTTAAGACGGTTTTACCAATGCCGGCCACTCCAGTTGTCATTATTGTCCTGATTGGTTGATCTTTTCCAGGTAAGGGTTTAAAGATGTCCTCACATCTGATTGGTGTTTCCTCTAAGGCTGGTTTCCTGGAAGCTGTTTCAATCAGTCTGACCTCATGTTCCTGGTTGACCTCTCCATTGCCTCTCTCTGTGATGAAGATCTCTGTGTAGAAGTCCTTCAGAGGTGTTGAATGTCCTGCTTTAGCGATTCCCTCAAACACACTCCTGTACTTATTCTCCAAACTACACTTGATTTTATGTTGGCACTCGACAGCATCAGATCCTAAAAGTGAAAACAACAGAAGACATCAGTTAGTGGAAGGTGACATCAGTGGAAACAGGTCAATATTTCCTGTTAAATTATCAACTCAATGATATTTGGTGGAGAAGCTGGTCGTGACAACGACTGCATGTTACAGATTCAAAATGTTCAGGACTATTATTTCCACAGCAGTATGATTGGTCTAATGATAGTAATAATGATGGTGAATCAGTCTAAAGTGACTTGTTATGCTGATATAACAAGATAGTGTTGCATCTATTCCACTGAGTTATTCTGCTGTTGATCTGCAGTATAATGTTTAACATTCTTTAACCTGATACCCCCACGATAACCCTCCATATCTGGATCAAACCATTTAACCTGATAGACCCACAATAACAACTACATATCTGGATCAAACCATTTAACCTGATACCCCCACGATAACCCTCCATATCTGGATCAAACCATTTAACCTGATAGACCCACAATAACCCTACATATCTGGATCAAACCATTCAACCCCAAAGAGGAAAGATGTCTCCACATTGAAGTTAAAAGTCATTCAGTCCGAAAAGAACAAATAGGAGTCTCATACTGCTCCTTAAAAATATAATTTCTCCTCTGTCTTCAAAGTAAGAGTCTCTTCTGCCCTTCAAAATAATAGTCTCCTCTGTCTTCAAAGTAAGAGTCTCTTACCGCCCCCCAGTGTGTGGGCCACTTCCTCCTGGTTCATCTCCTTCTCTGTTTGATGCTGCTGTACAGACTGAGCACTGGTAACCTTTGACCTCTCCTGGTGTCTGTGGAGAACACACACACACACACACACACACACACACACACACACACACACACACACACACACACACACACACACACACACACACACACACACACACACAGGATCTATTGTATTTTTCCTGACTTGTAAACATGGGTATCAGTAGAGTCTGATAACAACTAACTGGTCTGTTTTATCGTCTGAAACTCTGACCTCTCCTCTCTGGAGGGGCGTCCATCTTTAAGTTCAGGAGGATGACCCATAGAGTGGTCACTCTTCATGGAGACACTGCTGGGTCCAGGGGAGTCTGCTCTCTGCTGCCTCCTTCTGAAAAACAAGAACCATCTGGAAGTTAGGATTTGTGGAAGTCGTTTTATTTGATCATTTGTTGCAGAGCTACCCAACTACTATCTCATGAGGATCAGATTATTGGATGTTGTTTAATGTGATATGTGATGCCGCCAGTTGAACAGCCCTGATGTATCGGCTGAATCCTCACCTCGTCTTAGAAGGTTGGTGATTTCCATCTTTAAACCGGTCAGGTGGATCCATAGAGCGGTCACTCTTCATGGAGACACAGCTGGGTCCAGGGGAGTCTGCTCTCTGCTGCTGCGCTGGGCTTCAACACAACACACACACACACACACACACACACACACACACACACACACACACACACACACACACACACACACACACACACACACACACACAGCTTTTAATCACACTGCAGTTTTGACACTGACAAGATAATTCTTCTGTTTTTAGGTGAGAGCATTTCACTTGTTTCCAGCTTTTAAGTCCATAATTATCTATCTATATATTATAACTTGTTACTGAGATGTTATTACTGGCTCTGAGTAACCTAATGCTTTGAACTAGAATCACAGAATTATAAATCTGTTTGATCAACACTGACACACCAAACTGCTTTGTCAAAGTCTTATTTAGAAAACTCGATCAACAGTAACCGTACCTTACAGTCAAGATGAGAAGCAGAGTATCTTTTCATAGAATTCAAAGGCAAACCCATGTGTCTAGTTTGCTTGGAAACTAGACATTTCTAGTTTCCTAAAGATTTCAACTTAAGTCTCCACTACTACAACTGCACTGACTATGATGCTAGTTGTTCACTTAATGTTGGCCCACTGTTTCAGTTTTGTGCCATCATTGAATGATGATGTATGTGAGCCCTTTGCACTGAGAAAAATAAGAATCACTCATGTGGCTTTTAAAACAACACTTGTTGTGTTTGTCGTTTAACAAGAGTATAGACATGTTAAAAATGACATTTGAGCATGGAAAATATGAAATGAATGTATGTTGGTTGAATTAACATACATAGGCTATGAATCAGAAATTTTTTAGGTAGTGGCCATCCCCAGAATGCACCAGAATACAGGAAATCACATCTACCAAATTCAACATCTTCTGGGGGAGGACCCCCAGACCCCCGCCCACGACTACGCCCCATCAACAACTTTCATCACCAGCCACCACTGATACAGACACATATCTACACATCATTTGTTCTTCTTTTTTATTCTTTTGTATCTTCTCTCATATCCGATTAGGTGAAGAGCGCGGTCATGTGCCCTCTGATGGTGATGATGAAAATTGTGGCCCTCTTGATCATGAAAGTTGCCCATCCCTGAGTGACGTCAAAGTCACGTTACGATACGACTGTTCAACATGAGGTCGCAGTGAGAGAAATCCCTCCTGTATCTGATTCAGGACCGCGTATGGAAGTGGCCCAAACCACAATTGAACAGACCTGATTCCGTGTGATTTGTGCTGTTCACACTGTTCTGAATGAAATCGGATCGGAGTCACCTTTGAGCAAAACAATCTGGCAACTCTTGCTTGCAGAGTGACGAGGCCAATCACAGCCTTTCACCACCATAACATGTCCCGCCTCCGCCCCCCCGACCCTCCACCGCTGAAGAAGCCCCCCTCCATGTCTGACCGCTCACTCTCTAAGTCCTCACCTCTTCTCAATAGACGGATTTCCATCTTTAAACCCGTAAGGTAGATCCATAGACCAGTCACTCTTCATGGAGACACAGCTGGGTCCAGGGGAGTCCGCTCTCTGCTGCTGGACTCTTCTGGAAAAACAAGAACCAGGATCTATGGACGTTTGATAGAAGCTGTACCTTTATTGTTCTATGCAATGGATAGTTGCATTGTTATTCCCATGCCTTAGGGGGCGCTCTAACACACCTGTTTAGTGCTACTTGTAACGTTGTTCTGGTGCGAGTGAATCAGAGTTAGAACGGATATCAACGTCTCCACCTGCGTTCTGTGTCACTCGGTTACTAACAAGTTATCCTTATATCATATAATGAACATAATATTTATGATCTCCGATGAATCCTCACCTCTTCTCAATAGACTGATTTCCATCTTTAAAGTTATGACGTAGACCCATAGAGCTGTCACTCTTCATGGAGACACTGCTGGGTCCAGGGGAGTCTGCTCTCTGCTGCTGCGCTGGGCTTCAACACAACACACACACACACACACACACACACACACACACACACACACACACACACACACACACACACACACACACACACACACAGCTGTTACTCAGACTAATGATGGAGTCATGATGTATCACTGCTGAGCTCTGAGATGGACAACAGTCACAGACAGAGAGATCCTCTTCTTACCTCTTAGCTTTGCTCCGGCGGCCATGTTCCCCAGACAGAGTGGTCTTAGAGGTAGGACCCCCCTCCTCTCCCTCCTCATCCATAGTAGACTGGAGACCTGGACACAAACACAACTACACATTGTTTCTGTGGATTCTGAGTACCAAATGAATGAAATGACTGCATGACTAGATATACACACTCTATCACTATCTATGTCTAGATCTATACACTATCACTATCTATGTCTAGATCTACACACTCTATCACTATCTATGTCTAGATCTACACACTCTATCACTATCTATGTCTAGATCTACACACTCTATCGCTATATGTCTAGATCTCATACATGTCATTATTAGGATTATTCCTTACTTCTGAACACTGACCTCTCTTCCAGTAGATCAAAGTCACTAGAGCATCAAGAGTCTACAGATCAGTGTGCTATACCTTTATAGACGGCCATCAAACCACCAATAGGTAACTAATGTTACCAATAAAACCCAACAATAAAAGTCCACAGCATGAACCAAACGGACCTCACTACAGCACAGACTGAACCTCCACAATAAAAGTCCACAGCATGAACCAAACGGACCTCACTACAGCACAGACTGAACCTCCACAATAAAAGTCCACAACACAACCAAACGGACCTCACTACAGCACAGACTGAACCTCCACAATAAAAGTCCACAGCACAACCAAACGGACCTCACTACAGCACAGACTGAACCTCCACAATAAAAGTCCACAACACAACCAAACGGACCTCACTCCAGCACAGACTGAACCTCCACAATAAAAGTCCACAACACAACCAAACGGACCTCACTCCAGCACAGACTGAACCTCCACAATAAAGGTTCCTGGACCAGAGGTTCAATATGAAACGCCCTCAACACGGTGGAACTAGTGATTGATGTTCTGACCCATATTCCTTTATTCAGGTTCTCTCTCTGAGATCAACGTCTCTTTTACAGAAGGAACCTGTAAACACTGAACTGGGACTGGAAATAGATTCATCTAGAACATATCAATACAGTGAGAATATACGACCAATAATCTAAAGAAAACATGACATTTAGCGAGCTGTACCGTAGCTTCTCCGTGATGAAAACGTGTCCTGCCCCTTGTCGTGTGAAAATATTACAGCACAGAAGGAAATGAAGATCAGTCGAAGGAAGAGATTCAGGTGTTCACCAAAACACAAAGTAAGAGTTGAGAACCGAGACGAACGCTAACACAGTTCTAAAGAAGACAGTGAAGACAGATCGAATGAGGAAGGAGACTTTGAACACCAGCCACCAGTAAAACCATCAATCATTAACTAACTAAAGAGGATTACATGGTTTACCTGTATCACACACACACACACACACACACACACACACACACACACACACACACACACACACACACACACACACACACACACACACACACACACACACACACACACGCATTCCAGCAGCTTAAGAGTCAAAAGTAGAGCAAAAGAGAGATATAAGAGATAAATACAAAATAAAATAAAAATAATAAAATAAAGATAAAAACGATGTACACTATCTACACCTTTCACAGGTGTATATCATAAGTATAGTTACACAGGATACTGGCTCAGTATGAGTATAAGTACACAGGATACTAGCTCAGTATGAGTATAAGTACACAGGATACTGGCTCAGTATGAGTACACAGGATACTAGCTCAGTATGAGTATAAGTACACAGGATACTGGCTCAGTATGAGTATAAGTACACAGGATACTGGCTCAGTATGAGTATAAGTACACAGGATACTGGCTCAGTATGAGTATAAGTACACAGGATACTAGCTCAGTATGAGTATAAGTACACAGGATACTGGCTCAGTATGAGTATAAGTACACAGGATACTGGCTCAGTATGAGTATAAGTACACAGGATACTGGCTCAGTATAAGTACACAGGATACTAGCTCAGTATGAGTATAAGTACACAGGATACTGGCTCAGTATAAGTACACAGGATACTGGCTCAGTATGAGTATAAGTACACAGGATACTGGCTCAGTATGAGTATAAGTACACAGGATACTGGCTCAGTATGAGTATAAGCGTGGCATTGGACAGGCTATGACTAGGGTTGCCAACCGTCCCGTAAAATACGGGATCGTCCCGTATTTGGCAACTAAAAGACCTGTCCCGTAATGAACTGATACGGGACGCACTTTGTCCCGTATTTTGGGGTCGTGTTGTACCTTTATGTAATGCCGGTTATCGTTGCATTAATAAAACCCGTGGGTTGCTTAAGCGTATGAACACACGGAGGCAAGGATGCAGTACGAGCCAGTTACTTTATTGGCGCACTATAAACACACTGAATAGCCAGACCCACGCAGCCAACCACCGAACCCCGAAGTAATGACCGTCTAACACAGTTGAGCACCGAGTGCTCAATCCAATACTCCACAGGTCGTAATCGCGTGAACGCGTCTGCCCGCGATCGCGCATAACTCTCTCCCCCCCCCCCCCCCTCAACAATCTCGATCAAGAGGTGTCCCGTATTTGAAAGTCTGGGAGTTGGCAACCCTAGCTATGACCCACTATGTTGTGCTCCATGTACCCACTGTTGACAACGTGACGTGACTAAGCTACCAACACAAACAAAGAGGAGCTGGGAAAGCAAATGAACTAACTACGTGTTTAAGTTGTGAAGGGCAAACGTGTGGCGACACACAGCACTACACAACACAACACAACAACCTGACTTTTAGTACACACCACAATAATCTCACCTTTAGTACACAATAAAACACGATCTGACTTTGATGACAAACCAAATTTAAAGTTAGAGCCAGGGTCAAAGGCTTGTTGTTAACATTTACAGTACACTTCATTATCGCAACGCAACATTGTAAAATAATGTTGATAAACTATGATACAAACGAAAATGAGATAAACCCGCCTTAGTGCCTATAATAAAAGCAGTTATGGTCTGTCCATCATATCACAAAGGTTAAATTAAATGGCATGAAGTACAAATATGGCACAAAGGAGGTTGAGAGTAAAAATTGAAAAAACAGGGGTGCCGTGGATGGAGAGAAATATGTTTAGGGCCGTGAGCCAGAAGAGTTTGGGAACCGCTGCTCTAGACACATGACATTTACACATTTTAATTGTAAGACCTCCTCTCAGGGGGCCTACGAGACCTCAGCCCCAGGGCCTACTGGCAGGTAAAGGCAGGCCTGTGTGTGTGTGTGTGTGTGTGTGTGTGTGTGTGTGTGTGTGTGTGTGTGTGTGTGTGTGTGTGTGTGTGTGTGTGTGTGTGTGTGTGTGTGAGACGCTTTTATCCAGAGCCACTTACAATCGGTCCATTGGTCATAAGAAGTGAAACAATCTATCGCCGTCGGTGCAGTGAAGACGTCCATAGAACCGAGTGCACTGACAACCGCCAGGCCGACCCCACTCCCCGTGTACGGAGATGAGACGGCCTTCTTAAAGACAAGTATAAAAGGAACTGGAAACAACACAACGTACCGTCTGGGTTATCTAGAACTCCTCACGTATGTCAACGACGGCTGGTGTAACCCAGGACACATCTCCGTAGAGACTGCTAGCTGTCAGCCTGCGGCCACACTAGCTGCCGAGGGAGGTTAGTCACGTGATCACCGTGTCCACGTCCTCCTCAGCGGACCGCCGCCTGTGAGAAGATCCACTCTGTCACAGCGGGGCTGCAGACTGAGCCCTGAGGCCGGATGGTCACCTCTGGGGACTTCAGTCATGTGACTTTGGACTCTACTCCGGCTGGTTTCCACCAGGTTGTAGACTGTCCTAGGAGAAACAACGGGACAATTGACCGCCTGTATGCTAATGTGAGGGACGCCTACAGAGCCACTCCCCCCCCCACCTGGGGAGTCTGATCACAACCTGGTCCATCTACAGCCACTGTCCACCCCCCCGGTCCAACAACAGCCGGTGACACCCCGCACCATCAGAAGGTGGTCAGATGGAGAGAGCCCCGAGAGGCTGGATGGGCTGACCAACCCGCATGGTGAGGACGTAGAGGCCTCCCCTGTCAAGACTGTCCTGTTACCCTAACAACAAGCCCTGGGTAACGCAGGAAGTCACTGCTGCCCTCAACAGGAAGAAGGCTGCCTTCAGAAGCAGGGAGGCCATGAAGGCAGCACAGCAGGAGGTGACACGCCGTGTGAGGGAGGCTGAGGACAGCCACAGGAGAAAGGTGGAGGTCTGGGAAGGTGTGAGGAGCATCACAGGTCAGACCAGAGCCACAGGGGGGACAACGGAGAGGGCCAACCAGCTGAATGACTTTGTCAACAGGTTGAACCAGCCCTTGTCCCCCCCACCCCCGCCCTCACTGCAGCCATCTCTCCTCCTTCCCACCTCCCCCCTGACCCCACAACACCCCCCATCTCCTCCCCCCTCCCCCTCCTCCTCCTCCTCCTCCACCTCAACACAATCCCTGCCTCTTCAGAAAGGAGGCACATAAAAATACGTTGCTACATGCTAAAAGTTTCCATCCACCTTCACTAACTAAGAACATCCCATTCGGACAATTCCAGAGGTTACGTAGGATCTGCCACAACGATCAAGAGTTTGACACTAAAAGTAAAGAGATGTACAATCGTTTCAGAGAACGAGATTACTCCTCCAAAGTTCTGGACACAGCTCTGGTGAGGGCCAGCTGTGTTGAACGTGATTCTCTGCTCCATACAAAGACATTAACTGCTACAAAGGACAGGGTTTCTTCTTTATCAAATGCGGTCAAAATGTGTGAAATAGTAGTGAAGGCAAAAGGGTTTAGTCAAGTCACACAACACACAGTCACTACTAACCATTTCATCAATGGTAAGACTACATATGTTACACACACACACACACACACACACACACACACACACACACACACACACACACACAGTCACTACTAAACATTTCATCAATGGTAAGACTACATATGTTATACACACACACACACACACACACACACACACACACACACACAGAGGAGGTACGGGGAGGAGGTAAATCTAAGGTAGGTAACCTAAATCTAAATCCTATATCTAAATCTACATCCTAAATATAAATCTACATTTTATATCTAAATATAAATCTTATATGTAAATCTAAATCTAACCCTAAATCTAAATTGAAATCCTGAATCTAATCCTAAATCCATACAACAGATGTACTAATTCTCCTCCATATACTAATTAGCTCTGACTCCTGTCTGTCTGTCTGTCTGTCTGTCTGTCTGTCTGTCTGTCTGTCTGTCTGTAGGTCAGACCTGCAGAGCCGCTGTTAGTTTTAGCTGCACGTTGTATGTTACCGCTGGATTTAAGATTTATATTTATAGTTAAAGATTTATGTACGATTTAGCTTCAGATGAAACACTTGGATTCAGGATTTAGATTGATGGAGGAGAGAGACAGACCATCAGGTCCTTTGAGGAACATTTTCTGACAGTGTTTCCATCTCAACCACTGCACTGCAGCTGTGTCCTTCCACTCAGCTGATCTTATTGTCCCATAAGCACAGTGAGGATCTCAGCTCATCTCCAGCGCTGTTATATAACAGTAGGAGCTGGACTCACGTGTCCTCCCCTGCAGTCAGGTCCACGAAGACGGGACTCTGACCCGCTGTCCTCAACAGCTGGTTGAAGTGTGTCTGACCGAGGTGTCACACACACACACACACACACACACACACACACACACACACACACACACACACACACACACACACACACACAAATTACCATACAATACACACATGAACTTGTCTACACATCTTTTTTTTACCTAACCAAGCTGCTTGCATAGGCTAATATAATATATGTATGTATATTGAATTTAGAATTACTACTCATTGTCAGTGAAGTCTATTTTAATGCAACCCATTCTGACTTAACTCCAAACCTAATAAAAAATAAATTGAACTATAAGTTCTACTATATATTAGTGTAACTTATACGCGGTATTACAAAGTGGATTTTACCGCTACGAGGAAAGCCAGTCGACCAGACGTCCCACAGCCGCTCAGTACAACAAGGCTGTCTGGCGCTCCCTGGTGGCGGAATCACAATGACACAGCTCTACCGTTTATTCTCCAACAGAGACGGACGGACGGACAGGCGGTCGGACAGAGGGAGACATTTGTCAGGCCTCAACAGACCTTGAGGATGTCTGCCGCCTTCACTGCGACCGCCAGCAAGGTTTTCATCACACTGTCGCTGAGAAGTTTCTGTTTTGAAGGAATACAAAATAAACAATTATGAGCAGTAAAGTCACCATTGTGAAGTCCGCTGGTTTCTCAGCAGGTCTGGGGTTGACATTTAACACATTCTTTAGTGCAGGGACGTGCACAGGAGTCTTGAGGGGCAGGAGCCGAATTGTTGACGGGGGGGGGGGGGGGGTTGGATCGCGGACGAGCGCTACTGCGGGCGCGATTGTTGAAGAACACTCAGAGGGCACTTTTTAATACGAGGCAAAACGGGCAGGGGCTCAAGCACCCCTAGGGCCCTATGTGTGCACGTGCCTGGCTGTGTCTTCAAAAACAACGGGGACAGGTGGTTTCTTCTGTATTGAGCCAGGGACAGGCAGCCAAAAACGGGGACGTCTGGTCACCCGATTGTGGTCGGCTGACGCCCGAAGGCAAAGGAAGTGTTGGGGGTGTGGCATGGAGTGAGTCACTGACGCTCCTTAAAAACACAGGTGTGGACGTCTTAATCAGGATGGCTGCCATTAACGGTGGCGTTGGAGAGGCACCAGTCTGTTGTCGCTCTGCACGGTGGACATAAAGCTGGTGCTGGGCTCCTTAAGACCAGTGGAAAGTGGCCCCCGTGGTTTACTCAGGCTGTCACTCACTAAATGCGAGGTGTGTGAGCAGGGGCGTACTTAGTCATTTGGGGGCCCAAGGCAAACCCAGTCATTGGGGCCCTCCACATTCTCGTTCTGCACTGTATATATATATATATATATCGTATAACTCTGCTTCATTTTCTCAACCCGCGCCAACTAGTTTGTTTTGGTACCGTCTTCCTGAATCAAGCCTGCACATGCGCAGTAACATGGAATAGTCCATTGCATGAGAAGGGAGGGGGGGCAGTCAAAAGATCATGATAGATTAAGCATTTTTATGGATTTTTAAGCGCGCAAATTAAGACAAAAAATAATAATTGCTTTAAATCGAAGAAAACTTTATTAATCCGTTTTTTATGAGACGTTTGGGGGCCCCTGGAAATCTCGGGGCCCCAGGCAATTGCCTGTGTTTGCCTAATGGTAGGTCCGCCCCTGTGTGTGAGCGTTTTGCGGCTAATGCCTGAGGGTAAAGTAGTGACGGATGATGATTGTCAGTCCTCCTTCTCGGTGTATAGGTTCCTTCACAGAGGGCTGTGGTAGGCCTACCTCCTGGTTTAAGAGACCAACTCCTCGTCACAGACAACCTGTTGGCTGCTGCTTTGCTGCGTTGCTATGGTGATTGGTGGCCGCGTCCGTCGCGCTTTGACCTCTGCCTCCCCGGCCGCCTGCTGGCTGCGGCTACGTCTATCTTAGACGCCCTTGTTCTGGCTGGTGTGTGTGCTTGTGGTGTGGCGGTGGTGGCCTGAGTGTGCTCCTACAGAATGGTTGTGTGATCTGAATGGTGGTCGTTTGTCTGATGTTCTGTCATTCATTGGAGTTGTGTGTTTATTTATTCATTCCTAGTTTAGTTTGTGTTGTGTTTCTTTATTCATTCCTAGTTTACTTTGTGTTGTGTTTGTTTATTCATTCCTAGTTTAGTTTGCGTTGTGTTTCTTTATTCATTCCTAGTTTAGTTTGCGTTGTGTTTCTTTATTCATTCCTAGTTTACTTTGTGTTGTGTTTCTTTATTCATTCCTAGTTTACTTTGTGTTGTGTTTCTTTATTCATTCCTAGTTTACTTTGCGTTGTGTTTCTTTATTCATTCCTAGTTTACTTTGCGTTGTGTTTCTTTATTCATTCCTAGTTTACTTTGTGTTGTGTTTCTTTATTCATTCCTAGTTTAGTTTGCGTTGTGTTTCTTTATTCATTCCTAGTTTAGTTTGTGTTGTGTTTCTTTATTCATTCCTAGTTTACTTTGTGTTGTGTTTCTTTATTCATTCCTAGTTTACTTTGTGTTGTGTTTCTTTATTCATTCCTAGTTTACTTTGTGTTGTGTTTCTTTATTCATTCCTAGTTTACTTTGTGTTGTGTTTCTTTATTCATTCCTAGTTTACTTTGTGTTGTGTTTCTTTATTCATTCCTAGTTTAGTTTGTGTTGTGTGTTTCTTTATTCATTCCTAGTTTACTTTGTGTTGTGTTTCTTTATTCATTCCTAGTTTACTTTGTGTTGTGTTTCTTTATTCATTCCTAGTTTAGTTTGCGTTGTGTTTCTTTATTCATTCCTAGTTTAGTTTGTGTTGTGTTTCTTTATTCATTCCTAGTTTACTTTGTGTTGTGTTTCTTTATTCATTCCTAGTTTACTTTGTGTTGTGTTTCTTTATTCATTCCTAGTTTACTTTGTGTTGTGTTTCTTTATTCATTCCTAGTTTACTTTGTGTTGTGTTTCTTTATTCATTCCTAGTTTAGTTTGCGTTGTGTTTGTTTATTCATTCCTAGTTTAGTTTGCGTTGTGTTTCTTTATTCATTCCTAGTTTAGTTTGCGTTGTGTTTCTTTATTCATTCCTAGTTTAGTTTGTGTTGTGTTTCTTTATTCATTCCTAGTTTACTTTGTGTTGTGTTTCTTTATTCATTCCTAGTTTACTTTGTGTTGTGTTTCTTTATTCATTCCTAGTTTACTTTGCGTTGTGTTTCTTTATTCATTCCTAGTTTACTTTGTGTTGTGTTTCTTTATTCATTCCTAGTTTACTTTGCGTTGTGTTTCTTTATTCATTCCTACTTTACTTTGTGTTGTGTTTCTTTATTCATTCCTAGTTTAGTTTGCGTTGTGTTTCTTTATTCATTCCTAGTTTACTTTGCGTTGTGTTTCTTTATTCATTCCTAGTTTACTTTGCGTTGTGTTTCTTTATTCATTCCTAGTTTACTTTGTGTTGTGTATCTTTATTCATTCCTAGTTTACTTTGTGTTGTGTTTCTTTATTCATTCCTAGTTTACTTTGTGTTGTGTATCTTTATTCATTCCTAGTTTACTTTGTGTTGTGTTTGTTTATTCATTCCTAGTTTAGTTTGCGTTGTGTTTCTTTATTCATTCCTAGTTTAGTTTGCGTTGTGTTTCTTTATTCATTCCTAGTTTAGTTTGTGTTGTGTTTCTTTATTCATTCCTAGTTTACTTTGTGTTGTGTTTCTTTATTCATTCCTAGTTTACTTTGTGTTGTGTTTCTTTATTCATTCCTAGTTTACTTTGCGTTGTGTTTCTTTATTCATTCCTAGTTTACTTTGTGTTGTGTTTCTTTATTCATTCCTAGTTTACTTTGCGTTGTGTTTCTTTATTCATTCCTAGTTTACTTTGTGTTGTGTTTCTTTATTCATTCCTAGTTTAGTTTGCGTTGTGTTTCTTTATTCATTCCTAGTTTACTTTGCGTTGTGTTTCTTTATTCATTCCTAGTTTACTTTGCGTTGTGTTTCTTTATTCATTCCTAGTTTACTTTGCGTTGTGTATCTTTATTCATTCCTAGTTTACTTTGTGTTGTGTTTCTTTATTCATTCCTAGTTTACTTTGTGTTGTGTATCTTTATTCATTCCTAGTTTACTTTGTGTTGTGTTTCTTTATTCATTCCTAGTTTAGTTTGCGTTGTGTTTGTTTATTCATTCCTAGTTTAGTTTGCGTTGTGTTTCTTTATTCATTCCTAGTTTAGTTTGCGTTGTGTTTCTTTATTCATTCCTAGTTTAGTTTGTGTTGTGTTTCTTTATTCATTCCTAGTTTACTTTGTGTTGTGTTTCTTTATTCATTCCTAGTTTACTTTGTGTTGTGTTTCTTTATTCATTCCTAGTTTACTTTGCGTTGTGTTTCTTTATTCATTCCTAGTTTACTTTGTGTTGTGTTTCTTTATTCATTCCTAGTTTACTTTGCGTTGTGTTTCTTTATTCATTCCTACTTTACTTTGTGTTGTGTTTCTTTATTCATTCCTAGTTTAGTTTGCGTTGTGTTTCTTTATTCATTCCTAGTTTACTTTGCGTTGTGTTTCTTTATTCATTCCTAGTTTACTTTGCGTTGTGTTTCTTTATTCATTCCTAGTTTACTTTGTGTTGTGTATCTTTATTCATTCCTAGTTTACTTTGTGTTGTGTTTCTTTATTCATTCCTAGTTTACTTTGTGTTGTGTATCTTTATTCATTCCTAGTTTACTTTGTGTTGTGTTTGTTTATTCATTCCTAGTTTAGTTTGCGTTGTGTTTCTTTATTCATTCCTAGTTTAGTTTGCGTTGTGTTTCTTTATTCATTCCTAGTTTAGTTTGTGTTGTGTTTCTTTATTCATTCCTAGTTTACTTTGTGTTGTGTTTCTTTATTCATTCCTAGTTTACTTTGTGTTGTGTTTCTTTATTCATTCCTAGTTTACTTTGCGTTGTGTTTCTTTATTCATTCCTAGTTTACTTTGTGTTGTGTTTCTTTATTCATTCCTAGTTTACTTTGCGTTGTGTTTCTTTATTCATTCCTAGTTTACTTTGTGTTGTGTTTCTTTATTCATTCCTAGTTTAGTTTGCGTTGTGTTTCTTTATTCATTCCTAGTTTACTTTGCGTTGTGTTTCTTTATTCATTCCTAGTTTACTTTGCGTTGTGTTTCTTTATTCATTCCTAGTTTACTTTGCGTTGTGTATCTTTATTCATTCCTAGTTTACTTTGTGTTGTGTTTCTTTATTCATTCCTAGTTTACTTTGTGTTGTGTATCTTTATTCATTCCTAGTTTACTTTGTATTGTGTTTGTATTCATTTAATCCGAGGGCTGTACAGGTCGCTGCCTATGGGGCTTTTCTTGGTGTGATTTTGTTTGCTGTTCTTTTTGTTGATTTGGTTTGGGTTTTTTTTTTTTATCTTTGTTCATATTGATTTGATTTGTGGTGATTTACCACAGTCTGTGGCAGACTTGGAGTTGATTGTTTTATAGTCAGATTATTATTTGTAGTTTTCATTGTGTTTGCTCACAAAGCCTAGGCCTGTTCCACTGCTACACAAACTGCTGTCACTGTAACAGTGTTTGTTCTGGGGATAATATTTCATTTTTTAACTTTTCTACTTACTGCGATGCATTGCGTTTAAATAAACAAATGAACATTTGAGGAATCCTGAATCTGTCACATTCATTTGGTTGAGTGGCCTGTCTGGGGTAACGTGATAACCTTGTTTGGGGTGGACTCTCGTAGTGGTGACACATAGACATAGACTCAGCAGAGGCTGTCCTACCTCACTATGATATGTGATGTAGGCTATGATGGTGTTTTGCAAATCACACCATAAATATGATAGAGGAGCAGAAACAGGGGCAGTAAATTCAGCTATTTTAATAAGTTGAAGAAACAATTCATATAACTATAACTATATATTAATATATACATAGCCTACATGAACAATATATGAATACATTAGATATCTATATCTATATATATAAGCACATAAAAGTTTTAGTATGAGCTAAACCCCTGAAAGAGGGCTGTTTTGCAGAGCTTCTTTCTGCACTTCAAGAGAGGCGAGTGTGGCGACGCGGTGCAGCCTTAACTTATGAAACGGACACGACCAATGACAAGTCTGGTTGTCCACGCCAAACGGTGTCTCCTCCTGAACAGTAGCCCCCCGGGCCCTGTATGCCAAACGGTGTCTCCTCCTGAACAGTAGCCCCCCGGGCCCTGTATGCCAAACGGTGTCTCCTCCTGAACAGTAGCCCCCCGGGCCCTGTATGCCAAACGGTGTCTCCTCCTGAACAGTAGCCCCCCGGGCCCTGTATGCCAAACGGTGTCTCCTCCTGAACAGTAGCCCCCCGGGCCCTGTATGCCAAACGGTGTCTCCTCCTGAACAGTAGCCCCCCGGGCCCTGTATGCCAAACGGTGTCTCCTCCTGAACAGTAGCCCCCCGGGCCCTGTATGCCAAACGGTGTCTCCTCCTGAACAGTAGCCCCCCGGGCCCTGTATGCCAAACGGTGTCTCCTCCTGAACAGTAGCCCCCCGGGCCCTGTATGCCAAACGGTGTCTCCTCCTGAACAGTAGCCCCCCGGGCCCTGTATGCCAAACGGTGTCTCCTCCTGAACAGTAGCCCCCCGGGCCCTGTATGCCAAACGGTGTCTCCTCCTGAACAGTAGCCCCCCGGGCCCTGTATGCCAAACGGTGTCTCCTCCTGAACAGTAGCCCCCCGGGCCCTGTATGCGACGGTCCGACGGTTGGAGCAGGAATCCGCTGCAGTGCTCTGGCACCTCGTGTCTTCTGCTGCTGCTCGGAGTGCGACCGCTCCAAGATGGCGGCCGCATTTCATGCGCCCAGCAGCCGACGCGGCGTCCGCTCTTCATCAGGTCTGTGAGCCGGCCACTCTACCGCTGGAGTTACGCTGCGCCTGCGTCACTCGGTAGAGATCACAGGTTGCCAGGTTCGCCCACACGCAACAGGAAACATACGATCGAAAAATAGATCTGTTTTTGATCATTGACGTATTAACCAAGACAGCGGTGACTTGTGGAGTCACTGCATGCAAGTCTCAGTCAAGTCTCAAGTCATGGATACAAGTCAAGTCAAGTCTTTAGTCACTGTTGAACAAGTCCTCAATCTGGCGACCGGAGTCTGACTGGAGTCCAGTCACTGGACTGGAGTCCCCCATCTCTGATGAATACACATCATGTATGAATAGAAGAACCTACACAAGAAGGATCATATGTACACAAATATCCAGACCTCAGCCACCGTATCATGATCACAGGTCCAGATAATAAGATAAGGTTTGTTATTTTCATTATCATTATTCAATAATATTGAGATTATTATTGTTATTATTATTATTATTATTATTATTATTATTATTATTATTGGGTGCCTTTGTAGCTCAGGTACAGATGCAATAAACCATATTTGTAAAATGGGCAGAGGCGGACAGAGTACACAGCTTCCTTACTTGAGTAAAGTACAGATAGTATAGATATATATTTCATACAGATAAGTACTGTACTCAAGTAAATGTACTCCGTTACTGTCCGGCTCTGGTTACCAGTGAGAGGATGAAGGTGAATGGTCTCTGGACTTGAGGCCGAGGGGCGTGTCCATGTGCTTCAACGTCACTAGAAAGAATAAAGTGTGTTCAGGGACAGATAAATGGCTTAGTGTGTCCACACACGTAAACATGTCTTGAAATAATCTACAAACTCTGCTAAGCGGAAGGACTCGGAAAGAGAGAGAGAGAGATTATTCTATCACAGACCTTAGCCCTGAATCTCTCAGAGCTTTCACAGTCAGCCCCTTAACACCACCATCAGACCACAGCAAAATCACAGCCTGCCTACATAGACCAACACCTGACCAAGAGGCATTAAAACAAACCACACACTATCAACAAATGCTATAGATGGAAGGAGAGCAGTGTCGAAACATATCAGAACACCATGAAGCAAAAACACATTCAGACACTTTACATTTAGATAACTTCCTAGACAAAAACTTTCACTGCAGCAGTGAAGGGATCAACATGGCAGTAGAAAGCCTTAACAACATATCTGACATCTCAGCCTTACAATCAAACCTGAAGGTCTCACACTAAGAAGACAACATTAACGATAAGTGGTTAGACACCGAATGCAAAAACACTAGGAAAACATTGAGAAACCTGTCCGATCAGAAACATAGGGACCCAGACAACCACAATACCAGTCTCCATTATCATGAGACCTTAAAACAAAACAGAAACACAATAAGGAGAAAAAGGGACCAACACGTTAGGAACCAGATAAACCAAACTGAGGAATCCATCGACTCAAACCATTTCTGGGAAAATTGGAACACACTAAACAAACAAAAACGGGAAGAATTAAGCATTCAGAATGGAGATTTATGGATAAATCACTTCTCCAATGTCTTTGGCCCATTGTAAAGAACAAAGAACAAACACATATCCAAGATAAACTACAAACATTAGAATCAGTTATTAAAGATGATCAGAACCCACTAGACTCTTCAATCACATTAAAAGAACTACAGGACAAAATAAGTTCCCTTAAACTAAAAAAGGCATGTGGTGTTGATGGTATTCTAAATTAAATGATTAAATATACAGATATCAGATTCCAACTGGCAATTCTCAAACTGCTTAACACTGTTCTTAGCTCCGGGATCTTCCCCAATATTTGAACCAAGGACTGATTAGCCCAATCCACAAAAGTGGAGATCAATTTGACCCTCAAAACTACAGAGGGGTCTGTGTCAACAGCAACCTCGGTAAAATGATATGTATGATTATAAATAGCAGACTCCTTAACTTCCTGACTGACAATAATGCCATAAGCAAAAACCAAATCTGCTTCTTACCAAATCAAACCAAAACAAAAGCAAACTATTCTCCTGCTTTGTAGACTTAAAAAAAAAGGCTTTGACTCAATTTGGCATGATGGTCTGTTGTTTAAATGAATAGAAAGTGGTGTTGGAGGAAAAACGTACGGCGTCATAAAGTCCATGTACACAAACAACACATGTGCCGTTAAGATAGGAACACACAGACTTCTTCCCACAGAGTGTGAGACAGGGATGCAGCTTGAGTCCGACCCTGTTCAACACCTACATGAACCAACTAGCAGGACGTTAATGCAGCGCTCAGCGCGCCGTGGGCGTGTGTTCCGATGGACCGCTGGTTGTGTGTGTTGTGGTGTGCGTTGGTTACGGCCATACAGTGACCAGGTTGGAAACAATAAATGTTGAACGAGTACTTTGGACATTCCTAAGTCACAGATGAGGTCATTACAGTACTTTTATAGCATACTATTTGACATGTATATATATTTGTATTTAACGTTTTATACTTATTATATTAGATATTATATACCTGACCTTTTTACCTTTTTATTTCATTTTCTAACCCTTTTTATTTTATTGTTCACCTGCTTTGGCAATGCAAATGTATCTTTCTCATGTCAATAAAGCTTTTTTGAATTGAATGGAATTGAGAGAGAGAGAGAGAGGAGAGAGAGAGAGAGAGAGAGAGAGAGAGAGAGAGAGAGAGAGAGAGAGAGTCTACCTACCCTTGTAAAGATCGATATTTGTGGGTGGGTGAGTGAGTGTAATGCCTCCTTATACCGCCAGGGGGTGCACTAGTCCTTCAAACAATGTTCGAAGGGAAT
This sequence comes from Micromesistius poutassou, assembly GCF_964030765.1. Taxonomy (NCBI): domain Eukaryota; kingdom Metazoa; phylum Chordata; class Actinopteri; order Gadiformes; family Gadidae; genus Micromesistius; species Micromesistius poutassou. Next base: position 3,517 of record NW_028180401.1, on the reverse strand, counting down.
TCTATCTCTGTCTGTGGTTTATTGCACAAACTATATCCTACCAGGTGAGCTGTTCAGCTAACCCTGGTATAGAACCTGTTCTGTACATGGTCCCTGTTAACAAAAAACAATACACAGATTTACTTAATGTACCGTAGGCTCTTTTTTACGTCATTCCAATTATTACATTGGTTTTGTTTTCATGATCAACGTATAAAGTACACCCACGGGCCGCTCATTAATGAACATATCTTTAATCAGGTGTGGTTTGAAAAGGTCCAACAACGTCCACCGCCCAGAGTGGATGTAGACTTCATTAAGAGCTCTCTCTCTCTCTCTCTCTCTCTCTCTCTCTCTCTCTCTCTCTCTCTCTCTCTCTCTCTCTCTCTCTCTCTCTCTCTCTCTCTCTCTCTCTCTCTCTCTCTCTCTCTCTCTCTCTCTCTCTCTCTCTCTCTCTCTACACGGCTCCACATGTCGCTCAAGTGGCGCCGCCACCACATCGAGGGAGAAGGAGAAAGCTTTATTCTCTTTCTGGATTCCTTTTTCCTAACCGCCGGTCTACCGCCGAACCCTTTAAAAGGTCCACGAGCACGAAGGAACCAACCTGCGTGGACCTGGATGAAAGACACGCAGGAGAAGTAGTGCGTGTGCGTGTGTGTGTGTGTGTGTGCGTGTGTGTGTGTGTGTATGCGTGTTGGGGGGGGGGGGGGGTGCGGGAGGGCTGGCGATGACGACGACGAAGAAGTTGAGAAGACGGATTATTGGTCGTCACGGCGGAGGAGAGCCGAGGGTCCGCCGCGCGCCGCGGTGTGACGCGTTCTAACGCTCAGGACGGAATACTCTGATCTGCTGGAGGGAAGATGAGCGACGAGTTGGCGGGCGTCCTTTTATTACTTCTCGTCGTTCTTGCAGCTCGGTGAGGAATTGACCTTTTCAAGCGTTTCCCTGCGTTTAAAAGTTCAACATTCTCCTGCACGTTGGATTGTGGTCGTCATTTGTCTTTTTGCGTTTTATGAACATCTTGGCGCACGATACGAATCCATGGCGCGCACACACGCACGCACGCGCACGCACACACACACACACACACACACACACACACACACACACACACACACACACACACACACACACACACACACACACACACACACACACACACACACACACACACACACACACACACCGCTACTGCAGGCCGTCACGCGACATGAATCCATCTCATGAGTCTCATGATAACTAACGTTTGTCTTGAGACCATCTCAGAGACAAGTTTTTTTTCATGTATTTCTCCTCCTTCTCCACCAGCTCCGACCAGCTGGACCACAGCTCCGACCCCCAGGACCCCCACCACGGCCCTGTCCGTCAGGTCATGGCCCCCCGGAGCCACCAGGCGGACGCCACTCACATCCTCAACAACTTACTGAAGGAGTACGACAAGACGCTCCGAGCCGATATCGGTGGTGAGTCCAAAGCTGCTCTGTTTTTATACATGTTAACATGTGTTATGTATGTTATAACTGCTGTGATGTTTTGTTTCGTACCTCTATCTATCCATCGATCGATCTATCTATGTAGACCGTAAGAGCCCCCCCCCCCCCCCACACACACACACACACACACCACACACACACACACACACACACACACACACACACACACTTTACATGCAGTCATGTTAACGTCATCTCCACAGGCAGCCTTTATCCTACCTGCAGAGTATGTGACATCAGTGTATTGTGGGGTCCTGAGTGTTGTGGGAGCTGTGTGGTCCCGTGTGGTTGTTGTACTGGGAGCAGGCTGGCTGTGCCTCTCTCTGTCTCTGCCCACCGTGCTGCTGACGTTTGGCTGAGGAGGATGAATCCACCGTTTGGACCAGCCACTGACTGTGTGCTGTAGGAATCCATCTCTGGCTTAAAATCCGCAACACAAAACAAAAGCAGTTGTAAAAAACATGAAACACTTGTTTACAGCGCTCACGTACAACCATAGGCGTCAGTTACGCTGGGGACGCTGGGACGAGTCCCCACCAGTTTTCATCAAGATTCATTTTGTACCCAGCACTTAAAAAGACAAAAAACTTGAGTTTAATTATTATGGATTATTACACGGCTCTTCTCAGTGCTGTGGTATGCGCTGTTCACATTGCATGGTCCTTCCGGACTTGCAGTGGTGAATTATTTTTCGATAATTGACCGTTGCATAATGTCCGCTGTCAAGGAAAGTGGCTCTGATTCACGTCTCTCGTATCACTCCGCAAGTAGTCCGGTAACTTATCAACCCCAGCGTATTTGGTTGCTAAGCAACGTCAACGTCTTTGGCGGACTATTTCTCTGCTGATCAACACTACGAATGGTAATAACAAATGAATCGTAAAAAGACACACAAAAAAAAGGCGCGATCGGGATTGTTGACGGGGCTGGGTGGTTGTTGAGGGGGGGGGGCACGCGATCGGGATTGTTGACGGGGGGCACGCGATCGGGATTGTTGACGGGGGGCGCGCGATCGGGATTGTTGACGGGGGGCGCGCGATCGGGATTGTTGACGGGGGGGGGGGGGAGGGGCGCGCCCTAGGATGTTCATGTTTAATAGACATGTTTCATTTGGGCGCCCCCAACACATTTTGCCGCCCTAGGCGATCGCCTAGTTTGCCTATGGCAATCGCCGGGCCTGAGAACAAGACCTTTCAGGGCGAGACCCCTCCGCATCGCGCGGTGTCCGGTTCGCCCTGTCGGGGCTTATTTCCCCGATAATGACCGGCGTTCTGTACATTATCCCTTACTTATTTTTGTATGAGCTGCCAGCCTGGCTTGGACAATGAATGAGGTATTAATACCAATACTCTTTGGCTGGGATGCAATGATGAGGCATCAGACAATCAGGTCGTTGTAGCCTGAACACATGAAGGTAAAAAGCACCAGAGCAGGTCGGTAGGACCATGGACACACAGAGCGATCACCTGTTGAACTAAATGGATGTGGTGGCAGGCTGCACCGCGGGGTGCATCTGCACACCACTGCCACATAAATAAAGGTAAGACGCGATATTTATTGCTTAAGATTTGCTGGTGCTGTGGTGAGGTGTTTTGTGTTTTTTTGCACTCAAGTGGTCGGCTGTTTTAACTCGATTGAAGTTAGCCATAGCCACCAAGTAGCCTAACTTATCCATGGTTTGCGTTCGTACAGCGTTGGGTGTAGTGGAGATGAAGATAGTGGAGTAATTAGTGGAATAATCGTATTGGGGGGTGCATGAGTTTAGGTCAGAATGCCTGATGTAGATTGGATGGATGCGTGTTGTTGAATTGAGAACAGCCCATGGTGTGATACAGCGTTCAGCTGTGCAACAAATATGTTTTGCTTTTTCAATCTGTTTGGACATCTGTAGTGCTGTGTGTAGCCACACGTGTGCCCCTTCACAACTTAAACACGTAGTTAGTTTGCTTTCCTGGCTCCTCTTTGTTTGTGTTGGTAGCTTTCCACTGTCGGTGGAAAAGCGACAATAGTGGGTCATAGAATATGTCCAATGCTTTTTGCTTCCC
>NW_028180403.1:0-16925 GCF_964030765.1 Micromesistius poutassou | reverse complement strand
CCACGCGGTCCTGCTCCCCCTCCTGGCCACAGTAGGAACTGCAGCCGGTCCTGTGCAAGTCCTGAGACCGGATAATAAAAGGCATGCCAATGTTATTTTGTTTGTATTAATACCTTTCAGAATTGTTTGAAACAAAGCTTAAAAATCTCTAGTTTCAATGTATCTAGTGATCGTAATTCGACATCCCGTGGATTGTGTACATTACTGCATATATTAGTTAGTAGTATATTATATATATATATATATATATAATATTAGTAGTCCTTCACAGTAGTACCCTATGCATGTTCGACCAGCGGATAGTGATCATAAACTGATACATCAAGAAGTACCAGAACAACAAAGCCATGCCGCACATCTCCTTTAGCATCAACAGACTGTCTATCTTTCTGAACTACCCCATGAAGTCAATTACTAGACGCGTCTCGGCACGTCACAGATGGAGTCGAGGTGCGTAATAATGGTTTCATTACAGGAGAGCGCGCCGCTCAGCGTGACGTAGTAGCACAGAGAGAGAGAGAGAGAAAAACAACAGCTGGAACTGGCTTTCCGTGACGCGGACGCACCCGGACTGACGCCGGGTGGCGGGGACAAACATCTCCTCCATCTCGTCTCCGTCACAGACAATCGTCAAGGCCGGGCGTGTAGCACACGGACGAGAGTTATGCGCCAACTCGGGCACCTCAGGTGAAAACACCCAGCAGGTGCGTTGGAGATCCACTGATTACAGCGAGGAGGATTTCCATAGCAACGCTCACGGAGAGCTACGCAAAACAAACAGAAGGCTTGGCAGAGCGATAGGAAGCCATTGGGTCTCTGTTAACTTAAGTATCAGGTACTAGCCATTAGCGTCTGTCACCGACAGAGGCCGGTTCTTGGGGGTCGTCGGCAGACAGGGGGTGGCGCCCTCTATGGGCGACATTGTTGTTAATCCCACCGATTTGTGACCGTAAGTCATGGTTTGGTACAGAATGGAACCCCGGGACCGGGCGTAGCACTGCGGACCCCCGCGGCCCCTCCACACCCGACGGTTTACCAACGCTCTCCAGGGATCTTCTTTCCACGCTTCCTTCACTCTCCTTCCTTCCTTGCTTTCTGGACAGTGTACATCAAATACCTGCACTGTCATTAATTAAAGTGTGTATACATGTATACAACACAGCATATAACCTGCAAATGTCCCAACAACGTGTGTGATACATTTTCTGTATACTTTAGAAAGGAGTCTTTCCCTCCCTCCCTCCCTCCTCGCTTCCTTCCTTCCTAAACTAATTGCAGGCAGAGAGCATTGAGCAGACTGTAGTCTTGTAATCAATTGGACACAGACTTAAAAAGCTTTATGAAGCGTCCTCCTGACCACAACTGACAAGCACGGAGAGGTCTCTCCAAACCGGCACAGTGAAAGTCAACATTGTCACGGCTGTTGCCAAGCCGACTGTTAGCACAGCCCTGAAAACCAGCTCCATTACGGGGCGAGCACAGTGTTGTTTCTAGAGGTGTTTATTTAGCCTCTCTTTGCGGTGTGGTCACACTGTTCCAACAGTTGTGTTTGTTTGTGTGTTTGGCTTTAAAGTCTGGAACAACGTCCTCCCACGCACACGCACACTTACACCTCAACCCTTAAGGCGCACTTAAGCGTTACCTTGACGATTTGGATGCCCAGGGAGTCATCGTCGGGGTTACTGCGCTCGTTGAAGGCAAAGCGCAGCGTCTTCTCCCAGTCGATGGAGATGCTGTGCAGGTAATGGTCGGCCAGGGTCAGCCACACCTGCGGATGTCAATATTATTAATTGGATTTAGTGCGTGTTATGCAGCGCAGTATAAATGCTTTGTGAATGACTCAATAGTGGCCAAGCCAGGAGAAAAACACACAACATTTTGTACAACACACACACACACACACACAAACTTCCTTATTTGTAAATGATATTGTTTGGAAAAAGGGGGCTGCAGGCACAATTTAAGAGATAAAATTATAGATACAATTTGTTTCGGCTTTTTATTATAAAACGTTGTTCCCTGAACAGCTCTCAGATCTTATCAACAGCACCTGTCATAATTAACGTCTACCTTCATGCGTGGTATAATGAAAGAGTAAAATAGTGTTATAAGCACTGGTTCACAATATGGTTATAAAGGGCTCATTTCAATGGTAAAATAATAGAACGGCCTTGAAGCCACAACAGCTTAATAGTTCACACGGCAGACAATGGAGAAAAGCCAAAAGAGTTAGCCCTGTAATGTATCCGGAAGACAGTTGCAGTAGGAAGGTTGATTTGTGTGACGTGTGTGTGTGTGTGCGTCTTTTTGGTTGTTGTGAGTAATTTACCCTTTTCCTCCACTCCTTAGGGATTCCTGTTGGCAGCCTGGCCACGGATTTGAGGGCATCGTACCACTGACACACACACACACACACACACACACACACACACACACACACACACACACACACACACACACACACACACACACACACACACACACACACACACACACACACACACAAAAAGGATTTATGTCAGGGGGGAGGGATTTTTTACGGAAATATAATATTTCAATGTCTGGCCAAGAGCAGCCATGATAAATAAATAAAAACTCACTTGCTGGAATCCATTTTTGCCCAGTGACGGTTCAATGGAGAATTTGAGCCGAGTGTCAACTCCTGTGAAGTAAACAACAGGTCTGGTCATTATCTTGGTAATAATTAGAAACAAACACCTGTCGCATTTCTTTCATCAAAAGGACCATATATGGTCTTCCCATTGAACGAGACAGCTCAGACACCGCCTCTGTGATGTAGCCATTTTATTTTACTTTATGAAATATGCATAATATATTCTAAACTGATTGCCGTTTGTGCAGGTTTCGGTTTCCCCTTGCAATAATATCAAGTAGCTTTGCCTGAATGTACCGAATATTATGAGATTAACTGTCATGCACATTCAAAATCCCAAAGCACCCAAACACGCCAGAAACACAGATCTGGGTCACAGCTTACAGACATCTGGATGTCTCCAGCAAATTAGAGTAAAAAAATCCCTCTTCAGGGTATTCGAAATGTTCTTCTGGGCCCATGAAGCGTTTTTCCAGGAAGACGATATTGCAAAGCATCCCCATAGGGATTGGATCGCCTCGCTGCCCTTTACTGCGTGGCACTTATTTCGCAATTCAATCGCAGGACTGGCGCGCACGACAGCTGCTAAATCACTCCATCATCCACAACGCACGGACAAATCTCCCAAAAACTCAACGGAAATGAAAAATGTCATTCCAAGTTAAGAAGAAAAGCCACTTTGGCCAAAGTCCTCCTAACATCGTTGCGTGCTCGCCAGCCAACCTGTTTCTCTAAGTCTCCCTATATAGTCATCCCACCAACTAAGACAATCTTTCACGTGGCATTTAAACCCCCCAAAACACCATCCCCATCATCATTTAGTGTGATCTATTAACCTGGGTATTCTAGTCTAGACGTCTCGGCGGAGTTGTCCTGCGCCATGGTGTGCTGTTGGACACCGGTGTGTGGCTCATGTTTACACTGTGAGCTAGAGAAGGGATTACCACAGAAAGCCCTCCTACTTCCCTTTCCCAGATTAGAGCCGCGCGACAGGTCAGCTGCTGGGTTAGTAGGTGCCACCGTGTAGGGGTGCATGTGGGCAAATCATATCTTCAGCTAAGCTCCATTGATATGGTCAAGGGAGGCATTACTGAATGAGACTGATTCATAAACGAGTTGCCCTCCTCATGTAGCCTACTTCCGATGCGCTTGCAGCACTACTTTGAAAAGAAAAGCGTTAACGATCCCGATTTCCGGTTGAGTGCTTCCTCTGCATGCTTGGATGTACACCAAAATAAAAAGGTTATCCCCCCATCATCGAGGTACGATCATAGATCGTGTGCCCATTATAACTGTTAATAATTATAAGCAGGCTGCATGCGACCAGGCTAACGTTACCAGTTTCATATCAAGATGGAGAGCACATTAACAACAATCCAGGTTAAACGGCCAGATCCGGCTGGGTCTGTATTGTAGTTCAAAAACTAAGATAACAATATTAAGTAAGTTACCTCCGCACACTTTGTGCTTGGCACCTAAAAATACAAATATAAACGGAAAGCATGACGATATTGTCGTTTATGAGGAACGAAGCCTTCAATATGAATAGTCGCCCGCACACGGGACACACACACACACGCGTTCTCCTCCCCCTGTCACCTGGCTCCAGCGTGCACAGCAGCCGGGGCGCGCTGCGGGAGATGCCGTTGCGTTTCTTGAGGACATTGCTGATGACATTCCCCACACCTCCGGACCCCGAGCCCGCCTGCTGCTGCTGCTGCCGAGACCTCACGTACGCCCTGGACCGCCGTCCCGCGGGGATGAAGCGCTCCTGCCTCATCGGTTACGGTGTGCGGCGCACGAACCACCATCCAATGAGTCCTCTGTGGTCCACGTTACACGACTTTTTTTGGGCGTTTTATAGCAGGGTGTTTTTCTTCCTGGAAGACGCGTCCATTCCTAACTGTTTTTTATAGGCGAAATCGATCCGCGCCAATGTCGATCAATGCATGTGATCGCTGCGTCTCTTCCTGGTTGTTTTTAACGTCAAACGCTTCCTTGGTTATTCAATGGAGTCACTCCGGATCGCTCACAGACCTTGTCATCTAAAAATCGCACGCGATTAAGTGAAATCGGTTGTTCCCCCCCTTTCCGACGAGGAAACCAAGATCCCTGCATAAGGCGGCGGGATCTGAGAAGCGCACACCTCCGTTTTGTCGTCACTACTCGGGGTGGGGTGTGGGTGGAAAGGATGCGATGCGGTAGGGATGGAGAGTGATGCGGGGAGGAGAGAGAGAGAGAGAGGGAGAGATGGAGGGGAGAATGAGGTAATGGTGTAGACAAGAGACCGGAAAGGCTTTATGAGCATCTGGAGCGGAGTAGAATATCGTTATTAAATTTTTTTAAAGAATGAAAGCTAATTTGTGAATGAGTGGACCAGGGAATTGAGGTGGAACATCCGATTGGCTAGTTCAGTTATTTGTTAATAAAAATGTAATTATCCCAATTGGCAAAACATAAATTGCATAATTATTATGTCCATAACAGTTACAATTAAATTACTTTCAATGTATTTTTTCCAAGTAGCAGCCTTTCGTTATCTATAGCCAGAGGACGAGGTAATGGTGGTCACAAAGGAAATTATTTTACAATTTTCGATTGGGGATAGGACAGTAGCCCATGGTGTTCGACTCCCACCTACTGGGTGATCCCTTGATCCCCAAAGTCTGCGGTCTGCCTGCAGGCCTTCTTGAGCAAGACACACAGCCCCTAACCCCTACAAAGTCTGCCATACAACAACCATAGTGTGATAATAGTGAGATAGGGTCGCTCAGAAAATAAGAACCAAGACAATTTTGGATCCTTAAGTCGTGAGAACGGATCCTCCATCAGTTATCTGCACCACAAAAGACAAAAAAACAAAAAAACAAAAATTCACACTGAAAAAGCTTCACTCACTAATTAGAATCGTCAATCAGTGACAGCCAAATGTCCACGTTTCTTCAGTCTCACAGAAGCAGAGCTTAGACTGCTTTGGGGGGGGGGGGGGGGGGGGGTGTCACGTGACTCCCTTACGTCGTTTCTGCGAGACGGCCTGCAGGCAGGCTGTGATGACATCACAGTTCTTCTGCCGCTTGTGCTGCAGCCGGTCGCGACGCTTCAGCTGCCGCAGCAGCTTGGCCGACTGCAGCCCCGTGCGGTACTTCACCTCCTGGACGATGGAACACAGCTCCTCTGGGGCTGCAGCAACGTATGAACGGTGAACTTATTATTAATCACACAAAGAAAGTCACCAGCAGCTTTCCATCCATAATGCACCTTCCTTATTGTAACACTTTGTCTTAATATGTTGATGAACCAACCAGCTGGTCTGCACAGATTGACGTAAATATTGGATTTGATTAAAATCGATTAAACCTTTCAGACATTAGCCTGCTTAAAAAGAAAGTAAGAATGTTCAGTTTACAGCTTTAGAAAAGCAAGGCGATGGTGGATCTACTAATGTGATGTGTATTTTTGCTCGGGGGCTACGGGGGAAAGGGTGGAGAGAGTAATGCTGGGAAACACTAAATAAATAAAAAAAACTACTCTAAATAAGACATGATCTCGGGCGCCGTGTGGCTCAGGGGGTAGAGCGGGCTGGGTTGGCTGGTAACCGGAAGATTGCTAGTTCCATCCCCGGCTCCTCCTAGCTCAGTGTCGAGGTGTCCCTGAGCGAGGCACCTGACCCCAACTGCTCCAGACGAGCTGGCTGTCGCCTTGCGCGGTCGACAGCGCCATCAGTGTGTGAACGTGTGCATGAATGGGTGAACATTAGGCAATATTGTAAAGCGCTTTGAGTGGCCACTGGTTAGAAAAGCTTTTTTTTTTTTATTTGCTACCGTAGGAATACATCAGACTTCCTAACACTAAATCCAAAGCACTTGCACTTCCTGTCCGTTCACCTCTCATGAGAACCACAATCTGTTGCTAGTGGTTCATCAGGCGTTCGGATGTTATCATGTGGAGTGTTCGGTGTGCAGCCGAGCATGACATAATGGCCTCCTGAGACTCTTTGTTTTTCCATGCCACGGGCGAACAGACCGCTGCCAACAGACCTGTGTCGCTTCCAATTGATCAATTAGTTTGGTCTTGGATGGGATCAATCGAATGGGTCTTCTCTGTACTGATAAATCTCATCTCTAATCTAATGTGACAAACATCTGCTTGCATTCACATCTTTTTGCAAAGAAAAAAATCACTTAACCTGTTCCCAACATATCTGTATCTGAAGCGACTGGATAGACACGGCTCATTGTGGAGCAGGTAATACTGCTGGAGGGGGGGCTGTGATACAAGAAATTGGGGAGCGAACCCAGAATATTTCAGCTGGGAGTTGTTGCTGTGTGTGTGTGTGTGTGTGTGTGTGTGTGTGTGTGTGTGTGTGTGTGTGTGTGTGTGTGTGTGTGTGTGTGTGTGTGTGTGTGTGTGTGTGTGTGTGTGTTCTCGCATATCGACAAAACCACGCTTCTTCCCCTTATTTATAACAAAATAAAAGATGTCCACACACACACACACACACACTAAAGTCCTGTCGGGCCGACTCCCTCTCTGCGGCCCTAACCTGAACCCATGTGGACGATAAACAGCCAGGTCTGTTCTCCAACCGCTACGGAGCGCCCACAGCGCTCAGTGTTGGTTTCAAACAAGTTCAATAACAAAATGGTACTGGTTTGAACAAAACCAAAAATAGAAAACAAACTATGGAAGTTGTGATTGTCTAGGCACCACACTCAGAAACACCGGAGATAAATGCAATATATCAATGATGAAGTTATTAATCAAGATAGTTATAATTAAGATTATGATTAATCAATTAAACCTTTCAGACATTAGCCTACTTAAGTAGAAAGTAACATGTTCAGTTTACAGCTTTGGAAAAGCAAGGAGATTGAGGATCTACTTATGGTTCTGGTAATGTGATGTGTATTTTTGCCATTGTTGACGATATTTTAAAGACGGCGAAATTAGTCGTGAAACTATATAAAATCATCATTGGTTGCAGCCCTATCAACTGTCATCTCCACACCCTGAAATGCATCCTCAATAAATTCAGCAAACCAAATTACGCAAACCAAAAAAACAACAACCACATCCTGTTCAAACAGGAATGTCTTGACCTTTTATATCTTAAGCTTCCGTTTATGTCCGTCAGCAAACCTCAATTCAACTACTTCAATGGAGTACTTCAAAACAAAGTAACCACACTCTACCACACACTCACTATCAAATAGTTATGAAATTGAAAATATGCATCTCGTTAAAATAATCAACAAAGACAAAAAAAACATTTAAAAACATTAGGAATATGCATTGAAATAAATATCGAATTATAGTTATTTAAATTATATTTGCTGATGTCAGGAGTGGGACTGCGACTAAAACTAATCACAAACTTTAATTAACTTCCTTACTTCGGCATTGTTTTAAGACACACTAGCACACATGACGACTTTACCTTTTTGTGCCAAATAGTTCATCTGGTGTCGTCTCGTGTGCCTCTCCTGCAACTCCTGCAGGAAGTTTGATCCGGTGTTACTGCGACCCAGGAATGCTTCCGAACTTGACGCCTCCGTGGAGCTATCCAGACTGTCCACGCAACCCCTCTTCCCACCGCTGTACGTCTCATAAAGTTCCACCAGCAAGCCGTCCACTATGGACGCGCGTGGCCCTCTCGTAATATCCCCGTAAAGTGCAAAATCATCACAGTCTGCAGCGTCGGTTGTCCCGGGGGTCCCGCAGGGCAGGTCCGGAACCTGTCGCACGGCAGTTGGTGATGATGTGTCACTTGGTAGGAAGCCGTTGGCGGACACCGAGTCGGTGGCACTGGCGCGCCACTGCTGGAAAGCGGAGTAGCCATCGGAGAGCGATGTCGCCGAGTTGACGAACACTCCGCTCTCGCCTTCTTCGCAACACACGCCGCGGTCACATACGTCAAGGTCTAAAAGTTTGCTCCCATGGAGTGGCATCTGCGACGCCATTTTCACGCGGCCAAAGTGGCTTACTGCGGTCGGATCCTACTGTTCTCCACTTATCTCCCTTATCATTGCGCCGTACAACGTTGACCATTCATGTAAATAGCACTCAAAGTGAGTAACCGCGAGCGCTTCAATGAGGATGGAGTTCCGGGTGCATTCCATTCCTGTCGTCGGGAGGTAGGGCAGGGTTTGACATACTTTAATTTCCTTCCTGAAACTTCCAGACGCTGGTAACTTACGCCCCTGCCAGGCTAAATAATAGTCCAGCCCACTCCCAAAGTTTCGTCCCGTGCGCCAAACTCTGTTGCGCGACAGGTGCAGCAGCCTGCAGGTGCGCGCGGAAGAACTCAGAGAAGCGCACTAGGAAAACCTAGGAAAAAATATCTAGGCATTCTTTCATGACTAAATAACTATAAAATTATATTTAAATTATTTAATTTACTAACCTTAACAAAAGTGTAAAGTTATTTAACCCATTTCCCCATATATTTTGTATCAACGATAGAGGCGTTCGTGCGCATGCATTTGTGGGAGGGAAAATAATTAATATTTCAGTTTGTAGTACACACATTACAAGTAGGCCTATGCCTACGAACGCTGCATAATTGCATTGTCGTTGTTTGGCGAAAACGAATAACCCAATACCAATGAACTTGTGACTTGACTTGCGCAACCAAAATGCAGTTGTATATCTAGAGACTTGCTTGAGGACTGCACATGACTTGGGACTTGCTTGAAACATGGACCACATGACTTTTGGGACTTGCTTCAGTCTAGGACCAAAAAGACTGCACAGTCACAGGTCTGTCTGCCAATGAGAGCGCATGTATAAGCATGTCGAGCAGCTGACTCGGGCTTCCGTAGCTCAGGATCACATGACTAGTAGAGGACCCGGAAGCAGCGGGTCGTGAGTCGCCAGTGTCGTGTCTCGAATACTTTATAAGAAGAACTCCTCGTTTTTCTATCGAGCTGAGCTGTTTGGACAAGTGGGGGGCGGCTGCGCGACTTTACATTTGGAAGGGATAATGGCCTCTGCCGGACATTGTCTGGCGACCTTTCGAACCTGTCTAATCTGCGTCACTTTGTTGTGCGGTCTGCGAGGGGGTGTCACTGCCAAGCCGAACCGAAAACCGAACATCGTTTTGATTCTCACCGACGACCTGGACATCGCTATAGGGGGTCTGGTGAGTGGACCGCCGTGGACGTTTTCTGCAATGGATGTCTTGTTTGTCCATTATGAGCATCCATGCAGAATACGGACATCAGCATACGGACAGCAGGACAGAATAAGTCAGGCATCCTTAACACTGGCTCTGTAGTCACATGTTATCATTATGGATGTGTGTGTGTGTGTGTGTGTGTGTGTGTGTGTGTGTGTGTGTGTGTGTGTGTGTGTGTGTGTGTGTGCGCGCTGATTCAGCCTCTTCCCTTGCTGGACACTTTAGTGAGTCAGGTGTTGGGAATTTGGCAACCATACGACCAGCACAAATATGTGTTAATTCTTCTACTAATCTCCTGATCAGGGGGGTTTTCGTCCTTGGTGTTGGTGACATATTCAGACTTTGGTCTTTAGAGCTTCTCTTCCTGTTTTCTACTTTTTATCCACTTGATAGCGGATATCTAAGTTTAGTATCACTGCTGTTGAATTATGTTTTTAAAAAAGGGTCTTGGACAAGAAAACCATATCAAGAAGATAGAATATAAACGTCATCATGTGTTTTGAAATGTAATTTATTAGGCAGTAGAGCTTATCCTTATACAGTAAATTATATACAGAAAGTAATGCTGAAACTGTCTCTCTTTCAGAGTCCACTAGCCAAGACTAAAAAGTTAATTGGAGATGCAGGGATCTCGTTCACGAATGCTGTAAGTAACCATCACTTTACACCACTTCATTTTCCCATAATCTCCATAGTATGTACCTTCCCAACTGTGTTCCTATTACTTTAATAAAGGTCCACTGGTTTCCACAGTCATGACCCCTAGTCAGACAGTAAGACCACAATGTATATTGTGAAATCTGTGCTAATAAAGACACAACCCAGAGTCGAGTCCAGGCATGCTTTTGGGCTCAAGTGCATGTTTCAGCGTTGAGAAAAGGAACTGTCCAGCCTAGTCATTACAAACAGAATGTTATGAACGGATGCTCCCCTGAGAAGTTGTTTGCGCTTGTTGGATTCATTTGAGGCAGTTCAAGAATGTGATAGGGAAACATCTAGTCACGCCTGAGCTCTGCATATAAGATGAATCACATTTCCGTTTACGTGTTCCAAACTGTGTAAATGACCACCAGGCAAAGGTTTCCTTAAAAAAACAAACTGGGAATGTCATTGTGGGTCATGGGTTGAACTGGCGACCCCTGCTCTTGCACTTCAACATCCTTTTCCAATGTTAGTGTTTCTATTTGATCGACCGTCCTTTTCTCTTTCTACCGTTTATTTGCATTCATTCTCCCCACATCTTCACGGCCACCACCACCACCAATAACACCACCACCACCACCACCAGTTCGTTGCCAGCCCACTGTGCTGCCCAAGCCGGGCCAGCATACTGACGGGGAAGTACCCCCACAACCACCACGTCGTCAACAACACGCTGGAGGGCAACTGCAGCAGCACGGCCTGGCAGAAGAGCCAGGAGCCCCAGACCTTCCCAGCCCTGCTGCGCAACCTGGGGGGATACCAGACCTTCTTCGCCGGGAAGTACCTCAACCAGGTAGGAGGGTGGGAGAGAGGGAGAGGGAGAAAGTGGACGGAAGCCTTGTTATCCGAGTTTGATGACACTCTCACGAACGGAGCATGTACTCTAAATTGTGCCTGCATGCAAATGAGGTAGTACATGATTCTCAGCTGACCAGAATAAACGCTAGACTTTCTATTGTTACTTCATTCATCTGCAGGAGTTAGGGGGGGGGGGGTTAAAATACATAAATGAGAAAGAGGAAGAGGGCAGGAGGAAATGGTGTGAAAAGACAGAATTATGAGAGAGAGAGCATGTAATTGATGGTGTAGAATTGGTGTAGAATGGGAGAGAGAGAGATGCTTATGTGCCTATATACGTTAAATAACTTGATTTCAGGAAGCCCATCATTCAGCGTCTTTCAACCGGTCTGATTGATATTTGTGTCCTTTTTGGAACTATTTTAGAATTGAGTCATTAGGTACTTATTTGTCACAAGGTGGACTTACTATATGACCCCATGAACTGTGTCACTTCCTGAAAACAGTGTCAGGCCCTTGTGATGGACACATGACTGACATTGGGAACTAGTTTTCTGATTGGCCAACAGTGTTCATTGGATGTGTGTGTGTGTGTGTGATGTTCCCAAGTTCCTTATAACTATTATATCCAAGTATCTTGTCAAATCATGAAACATAGTTGAAATAAGAGATTCAAAGTGTGTGTGTGTGTGTGTGTGTGTGTGTGTGTGTGTGTGTGTGTGTGTGTGTGTGTGTGTGTGCGTGTGCGCGTGCAGTACGGCGACGCAAAGGCTGGTGGACTTGGCCATGTCCCGCTGGGATGGAGTCAATGGATTGGACTGGTAAGACTTGGACCACCGGCACCAGCCCGCATTGATGTGTTCTTTTAAAAGGTTCATACGAACCCTGTTGTTGATAGTCCTACGCGTCTCCCTTTTAACATAACATGACGTTCAATGGTTTGACGTTTGGCCAGGAGCGGAACTCCAAGTACTACAACTACACGCTGTCTGTGAACGGGAAGCCCGAGGTTCACGGAGCGGAGTACAGCAAGGACTACCTGACGGATGTTCTGGTAAGTTATACTCATTACTCAACCGTCATAACTGCCTCTTCAGTCTCGGGGGCCATTCAGACTATCCACTACTATATGGCGGTTGTTATCAGCAACGTATGTGACGTCGTCGTGATCCAAAAACACCCTTTCCCACACATGGGTTTTTCAACTCTCTCCCACAAAACCCGCTTCTCTCTTCCACTCCCCCCCCCCCCCCCCCCCCCCCCCCTCTCCCAGGCCAACGTGTCGCTGGACTTCCTGCGCTACAAGTCCAAGTACCTGCCCTTCTTCATGATGGTGTCCACGCCGGCCCCCCACTCCCCCTGGACGCCGGCCCCCCAGTACCAGGACAAGTACAAGGACACCCAGGCCCCCAGGGACCCCAACTTCAACGTGCACGGGAAGGTGGGTGCCTGGATGCGAGGGACGCGGTCACCTCTGGCCTGCTCCCCTGAAAGTGAAACCTCTATGTGGTGTAACACGTTGTTGTTCGTTTGTTATTACTTTGCTGCGGAACTGAGACAAACAAAGTCTGTGGTTGACGAGGAACTGAGAGGCGACAAAAGACAAAACAAAAGCCCCTTTAAAAAAAAAAGTATATTATATAACCCTGCCCGCTCATTTCCTCTAAAGGGCTATTTATGGTCCCACGTTCACGCAACGCAAAGGGGCTGTCGGACCCTACGTCCTTGCGGACCCTCCTTGCGTCCACCGCAAGGGCCGGACGTGCGCCTCCCAAAAAATTGTAACCATCCGTCGACGTTCACGACTACGTCTGCAAAGCGTCTGCGTGGTCCTTGCGTTGCGTGAACGTGGGACCATGGAGAGCCCTTAAGAGTGTCAACCATTGTTTACGTGTGCGTGCGTGATGTTCCTACCGCAAATAACAGGGATACCAACAAACATCGTAAATCGATATGTTGTGTTTGAAGTATTTTACCCATCTCTATTACATCTCCTTTCACTTCTGAAACCGGTCTGATTCCGGATACAAGAAGGGGGTTTCACTTTGACTTCTGGAGAAGTCAACGATATCATACTTCTAAGGTTACGTGGTTACGTGCTTCCAGTGGTTACGTGCTTCCAAGCACACATAAACAATGGTTGACACTCTTAAGGGTTCTACGTGCTTCCAAGCACGTAACCAAAGCTAGAGCACTCAAAACTAGACTCGGTTCCCAGTGTTACAATGTGTAGCAGACGGCTCCTGGCTAGTAAGGAGGGGTCAAATGCAGGGAATAAATTACTTGGATTTAAATAGTGTATCTTCCTCTTCTTCCAACAGTCAAACCCCTTCAACATTTAGCTATGAGTGTGATATCTAAAATGAGATCGGCCACAGCTCTATCCTTCAGACGCTTATGGATATAGCTGGAGTATTTGGATGATCCATATTGTTAATGTATGTCCTCCTGCAGGATAAACACTGGCTGATCAGACAGGCCAAGACCCCCATGAGCAACGCCTCCATCCAGTTCCTGGACAACGCCTTCAGAAGCCGGTATGACTTGCCCCTAACCTAACACCACCCCTACATCTCACACACATCCCACTCCCACACACATATTCATCACATCCTCCGCCATTTCCGTGTATTGTGCTGTTTCTTAATCACCCATTGCTTTGTTCCTTCCTTTCTTCTTCATTTCATTTTCTTCCATTGTCTCTGTTTTTGTCACTGTTTTTAATCCATCATCCATTCTGTGATAAGGGCTGACCAAATTCTGAACCCGCCTAAATTGACGTTGTATTTATTTTCTATGGTGATTGCACCGTGTCCCTTCGGCCTGCAGGTGGCGCACTCTGCTCTCGGTGGACGACCTGGTGGAGCGCCTGGTGCTGGCCCTAGAAGCCAGCAAGGACCTTGACAACACATACGTCTTCTTCACCTCTGACAACGGCTACCACACTGGTATGCAGCACGCTCACACTCTCTCACTCTCTCAAGAATGAAGAGGATAATGAAAAGAGTAATGAAAAAAAAATAATAATACCTGGCCCTGAAATGGAAGTGTTTAGATATGATCTACTGTTACTATCTACTGTCAACTCGGGCATCTCCTTTTATGTCTTGTAGTTCATGGTACTCTGGCTCATTGTATTGGTGGTTCAAATGTAGCTGAAAATGTGATACTCTCGGCCTCTGTGCCCTTCTCTCTCTCTCTCTCACCCAGGCCAGTTCTCTCTACCTCTGGACAAGAGGCAGCTGTATGAGTTTGACATCAGGGTGCCTCTCATGGTCAGAGGGCCCAACATCAAGCCCAACCAAACCAGCAAGGTACACACACACACACACACACACACACACACACACACACACACACACACACACACACACACACACACACACACACACACACACACACACACACACACACACACACACACACACACACACACTTGTCTTACTGTATTGTTTTAGTTAGTAGTTTTAACGATGGTCTGATTGTGTTGTTGCTGCTGTTGTTGTTGTTGTTGTTGTTGTGTCCTCCAGCTGCTGGTGGCCAACGTGGACCTGGGGCCCACCATGTTGGACATCGCCGGCCACGACGTCAACAAGACCCAGATGGACGGCATGTCCTTCCTGCCCGTGTTGGTAAGCCGGCCACCGCCAGTCCACTACCCGAGTGGTTTCCTTTGGTTTGTCCCACGAACGTAAAATGACCCCACGTACGTCGAACAGACGAAAAACACGCGCGTAGTGTTGTTGGTTCACCTTTCTGTTTTTTTTTTTTTTTTTTGCCGTTTTCGCCACCGATTTATTAATTTATTTATTCATGTTTGGAGATTTAATTGATTTAGATAAGGGTGGTGCGGGTGAAAGGCCTGGGTCGATTTCGCACAGGGGATTTTTCCCTTTGGTCCCGACATTGTATGAATCCGTAACTTTAAACCAAAGCGGCCGTTTCCTGTGAGACGGCGTGACGGTTAGGGGTGTAAATATTAATCAATTTGTATCGATTAATCGATTTTACAGCTGACGATTCGATGCATCGATTCGTCTGCAAGAGTATCGATTATTAAAAAATACATACATTTTTAATTTTTAATTTTTTTTTTAACAGTGAATAGACTAATTGCCATAATAGACCTGCACAGTAAGCACAAAAAAACGTATAGAATACTGTTTCTGTATTCTCAATAAGAGGCAATTTTTTTTTGATTTATTTGATAAATATTATATTAGATATATTAGATTGAAGTATCGAAAATAATCGAATCGTTGGCTTACGTAATCGATATCATATCGAATCGTCATGACGGCTCACATTTACACCCCTAGTGACGGTGACCAGGTCGCCTGGTGAGGAGGTCCGTCGGGGCGGGGTGTCTCACCGTGTGTGTGTGTGTGTGTGTGTGTTCGTCCCCCCCCACCAGGAGGGCCGCGTCAACGGCAGCAGCTGGAGGACAGATGTGCTGGTGGAGTACGAGGGGGAGGGTCGCAACATCTCGGACCCCTCCTGCCCCCTGCTCGGACCCGGGGTCTCGGTACGGAAAGCACAAGCGGTGGGGTGGACGGAGGGGAATGACGGAGGGGATGGACGGAGAGGGGAGGGGTGGCGTCTTCTTGAGGGGGGAGAGAATTGGAATGACTATTTTTGAGAAGCTGTTGGCGTAAACTCCGTATTAAGGGATATCTGCCAATAAGTTCCCATTTAGTTTTCTTTACTGAGCACGTTCTAGATTGACTCCGGCTGCACTTGCATCCAAACAGTTGGTACAGGAGGATCAGTCAGTGCTAAAAATAAGACATTTGTATATTAAGAATAATTTAAAAAATGACATGTTTGAAGAACCTCAAACGCAAAATAAGCTATGCCCGTGAAAAGGAGACTTAAGTCATGAAATCCACGGCGTTTTCTTTGTAGACCTTCAGATGGCAGAACACTCACAAGGTCCGGTGGTTTTAACGTTGAGACCCAACGGTGCCTTTTAGAAGACGTCTGCTCATCGTCCTGCTCCTCTCTCCTGTCTCTTAAACGTTCTCCTCCAGGAGTGTTTCCCCGACTGCGTGTGTGAGGACGCCTTCAACAACACCTACGCCTGCGTGCGCAGCGTCGCCCCCTCGTCCAACCTCCAGTACTGCGAGTTTGACGATAACGAGGTACGACACCCGTCACGCACACCGGGGCGACCCTCGTCGGGTGTGATGTCACACATGGCAAACAGTGGGCAGTGGCTTATAATGATGCATCCACCACACTCCTGGTAGTAACATCATGGCCCTTTAAACACTGCTTCTGTTCGTTTTTTTTGTGTGTATGTTCTTTAAGGGGACATATTCGACCACCCCGGTTTTGAAAATCAGCCTCTTCTGAGTCAGACACCACAGGTGGGCGTGTCCACCTAGACGTGTTGCTGTGATAGATAGATAGATCTACCACAGCGGACCGTAGCGAACGTCGCTCATCTGTCCGTGTAACGGCTAATCCCGCCCACACCTGCTGGTATGACATTGTCACCTCTTTGAACCTCCGCCTCTGACCCTCTGACCCTGTGACCCTCTGGCCCAGGTCTTCGTGGAGGTGTACAACGTGACCGCCGACCCCTTCCAGCTGGCCAACATCGCCAAGACCATCGACCAGGAGGTGCTGGAG
>NW_028180404.1:10000-12460 GCF_964030765.1 Micromesistius poutassou | reverse complement strand
CGCGAGAGAGAGAATGAGAGAAAGAGAGAGAAAGTAAGAAGAGAGAGGGAGGCCTCTGATGATCAAAGGCTGACAGGAGGGCTGAAGGAGGAGGAGAAAGTCTGCCGAAACAAAGGCTCTTTCTGAAGTCCCCCCCCCCACCCTCCAGTGCAGAGCTCCGAGAGAGGGAACAGCACTGACTCCTCCCCTTCCTGGAGCGCTCCTGCCTCACCTGTCAATGGACACATTCATCTGATTCATCTCTCCAGGTTTTACATACAGGGGACGTCTGGCATTAGATAGCAGCCGGATGATTCCACTGATTTAACCGTCTGGGGGAAAAGATAACAATATGTGGTCATTTTATTACAGAAATCAATACTGGAATGATGTTATTCTTTGGTCTCTGAGGGACCATTTTCCCATTTTTTGCATACACAGAGATATGATTTTTGCATGCAGACTATTGCACTGGAGTCATAGTAGTGCCAGGAACACATAGAGAGAACCAGGCTACCTTTATAGTGTGTTTCATGCCTGATTTAAGGCTCATCTGGTAATGTTGATGTCCAGTTGGCGTACACAACTATAGACCCTCTTATTTGCAACTCAACCACATCGTCCAGGACGGCAAAGCAGGGGGTTTTATTCCCTGCGTTCTCCAGGATCTGTCATTACTCTTTGCTGTGGTTTCTATCCAGGAAGTATCAGTACTTTCAGATAAATCAGGGAATAAAGACATTGCCTTTCATGCGTGTCCAAGGAGCAGCAGATCCCCGACTTTGAAGGACATAAAAAAAAGCTCTAAGCAGCGCAGACGTCAGAGCGATGTATTTATTTTCATAGTAGAGAGAGCTGTAATCTAAAGTCATTATGTGGATTCGGTTAAACTGAATTAAACTGAAAAACGGGCCATCGTTTTTGTGAAATCGGCGCGTATCAATTTTGAAAGGGACCACAATTACGTGCGAGAAGAAAAAAACAACACATTAACAACGTTTAAGTGATATTTACAGTCGTTCAGATTCAAGTGGTTTTGGTTTGATGACTGTATTTAATGGTCATTCATTGATGGGAGGAGGGGATTGTTTCTTCAGGGTCTGAAATACCTCCTGTCATCAAAAATACCAACAGGGGTGTCCCGCTGGTGGCTTGATGCACACACAGCAGATATCTAAATGAGGTTCCTTATCAGCTGGTTTGAAGGCCAGGTCCATAAAAACTAAGATGTCACCACTGAAGCTTATGGGTCTGGTGTTTTTGTGTCCGAGGTAGATAGTAGGAACCCATCCTAGAAACACTTCCAACGTCACATCCCATCTTCTTTCCTTTCAGATGGACGGCTGTTTCCAGACAACCCCCCCTCCACCCCCCCCCCCGCTCGACTCCTCCCTCGACTCCCACCTCCGCCGCCACCATCACCACCATCACACCCCTTGGTATCTCCCCGCCTCCTGATGGGTTATAGCGGTAAAAGGAAGCGGAAGCAGTAGTTTGGCTTCTGGAGGAGGGAGGGGGAGGGGGGGGGGGGGGGGTGGGGGGGGGGGGGGGGGGGGGGTTACCTTACGAGGTGGGCGCGGCGGGGGGTGTTGGGGTGGGGGAGATGGGCGATGCTCCAGGCATGAATTCCGTCCATTTCTCGCGCATGCCTGTCACAGCCAATGCGGCTGAAGACCACAGGAAGGGCAAAGAAGCACTTGTACGTCCGTCACTGTTCTGACAGGTGAAATAAAAGGTTGACAGGATTGAAACCTAGCCTGCACCCCCCCCCCCCCCCCCCCCCAACACCCCCACCACCAGACCCCCCTCCAGCCATGGCCTCCAAAGCTCTGAGTCCAGACTAAGGCTTGGTGAGAAATGAATTAGTAATAGCGCTTTACCTGTCAGTACCACTCTGATGCCGCAGACTTTTTACCCACTGCAACAGTTTGAGGAGCCATAGTTGCCTACAGTCTTACTGGCCTGTGAATGAATGATTTCCACAATTTCAACCTCAGCGTTTGACCCAATATCAGTATTAAATCCATCGCTCCTATCCAAAGAACTCTCGCCACAGATATATTGCCAGCTCTATCAGCCGGCCTGTGTTTGCCGAATGTTTTTGCACGTTCGATTTTTATCTTTATCGTTGACCTTGCTGAAGAGGACACATGAATGTTCACCGTTCGATTTATCGTTTTTACATAGACCTATTTAGCTGTGACAACATGGTTTTATTCACACTAATACACACACATTGCGAGCAACAATAAACTACAAGAGGAAGATAGAACATGTAAGGTGGATCTGTAGCGTGATGAAATGGATAAAAGCTCTGGATGGATCCCTTGACCTTTTCATATTGGCAAAGATTGTGTGGGCCAGAATCAATGTTTTTTTTCAATGTCTTGTGGTCATTTGAATGACTCAGGGATGGTGAGTGAATGAAGGTACTAGGGAATTGTGGCGAAAGACAACCACAGCCAGTCAGGATTTCAAGGC
>NW_028180404.1:0-5000 GCF_964030765.1 Micromesistius poutassou | reverse complement strand
GGCCAGGGCCACTGAGGGAATAGATCATATTGGCTTAATGCAGGGCTGCAAGAGCAGGCACAAGTGTAATGGAGCCTCTGCATTTTAACTGATGATGGTTATTGTGGCCTGAAAGTTGTTTTGCGAAAGAGGGGTAGGGAAGAAGAAATGGGGGTCTGGAAGCCTGGTGAGAAAGGGGCGAGGGGGGGATCTGCATGGTGGTCATAGATTTGGCTCCTAGGAGCTGACAGTGCAAATTGTGGTTTTAATAGCAGGGGGGTTTACACATTCTGCGAGGAGGCCCTAATGGCCGGGGTCCGGTGCTGGGCGCGGAGGGAGACAGAGACGTCCCCAGCGCTATTAAAAAGAAACTTGAGAAGGTCCGCACTCTTAGTTTTGGTGTTTTCTTTTTTTAACTTTTTTTTTCTTCCCCCCAATTGAACTCTGTCCCTCCATCAGTCATCCTGATCCACTGCTGTCCTTCTCTTCCTTCTCTGCCTCGCCTACCCCACCCCCCCCCCCCTCCTCCTCCACACCCCCGTGCTCCTTCATCTATTGGTTCACCAGACTTGTTACTGACCTTCAAAGACGACACTAATCAGTAGGACACGCCAACAAAAACTCCTTGGGATAGAGAAAAGTACTATCATGAATTTGTGTCTGTACTATCGCTGAGCTTTCGGTGAAAAGTAGAAACCCAACAAGACTTGTATTGCTGTGTATGTGCATACAGCATTTTAAAATGTCTTAAAACGACTAAACTACACGGTTGGGAGCTTGAATAAATCAAAATGATTGCACTGCAGACATCGCATACACACAGACACACAGACGCACACACACACACACACACACACACACACACACACACACACATATCAAAGCATCACCATCATTTGTTATGAACAAAAGCACCAGGCGGGCAGCAATGGTAGATATTAACCATTCACTTTTACATTAACGGCTACTCTGAGCCTGCAGGTCAGCCTGCAACCATACAGGCCTTCCATCAGCTCCCCGAGGAATACTATTCTGCTTGTGCCGGTGCAATAATCATAAAAAAAAAGAAATATATATCTGAGAGCAATGCAGCAGGATAATGCGTATCAAAGATGCGGGAGGACTCCATGGTTGTGTGTTGCTAGCGCAGCAGCCGCAGCCATGCATTTACATCAAAACAAAAGGGAGGGAGAAGCGCCTGCAGCCCGGCAGAAGCGTTTCAAGTGGTCACTCACAACTCACACACTTAACGCCCACACGTTTTATTGCTGAGTAGCAGGATTCAACCGCCCCGTCGCAATGGGGGAAAAAAAAACCCACAACACCCATCACCCAAACATATCAATCCTCCTGCTTTCAGCACAAAAAAAAGTGTGAAAGTTGCTACTTCTTCCATTTTTTTCTCCCTCTCTCTCTCTCTCTCTCTCTCTCTTTTTCTTTGTTGTGAGAAATTAGGGGAGCGATATGACAGCTGTTGTCATGCGTCTGCAGGCCTCAGATCTGCATGTGTTTTGCAGGCTTAGCATGGTGAGCCAGCAGGTTCTGCTTGGGAAGACAGCACCAAAGAGACCGAGGGGTCATCTTCGTTACTAGGTACGGGGTCAATCAGGAAGAAAGTGTTGTTAGGGTCTCTGAATCTGTGAGCCGTGGATAAATGCCGAATAGACCAACTCAACATATTTGAGATAAGATGTACTTTACTAATCCCAGATGGAAAAAGGATGGTGTGACTACTATGCTATTAATACTTTGTCTTTTTCTTGGTGTCTATTGTTCTTTACATGTAAGGAGGCTTGCAATATAATAAAACCCACCAAAAAATACAGAATACATTTCCCACATAGGGCATAACTGGTACAATAAATAAAGATGAATAGATAAAGGAGTTTTTGAGTGATCAGCTCCACTGATTATCACTGATAAGATTAATATCATAGTGCATTATGATATTTATCTATTTGGAAATAGAGGGTGGCAGATAGGAAAGCCCTTTCTATAAAGAGGTCCTACTTTCATCACGAGATGGTCTCCTCTTGAGGGGATAAACTAACGAAGAGAAGGAGAGAGCGAGAGCGAGAGAGGTGGTAACGTGTTTGATTGATATGTTTTATCTCAGATTGTTTTCTCCCCAGATGATTTGATGGGCATGCGTGTGTCACGACCTCCCCCACCCTGTAGTCATATGTACATGATTTCTGGCTCTTGTCAGGCCTGCTGCTGGTATATACCTGGTAGGCTGTAACAACCAGCAGCGCCTTAATACCGGTGTCTGTCATCCCGGGATAATTGCAATCCACTCAAGCGAAATACCCTCACAATAACACATGGGTGCCCTGGCAACTGCGCTGGCATTCAACCTTTCATTGCAGGTTGCTTACACTCAAAGACTGACACCCATTAGACACAAGTGCAGTCAATCAAAAGCCCTCTTTCTTGGTGTGCTTTTTTTCGGCGGGGGGGGGTTGTCTTTTGAGCGATGAGATTTCTGAGCTTCCAAAGAGCAAGACAGAGAGAGCAAGTGAGAGAGCGAGAGGGAGAGAGAGAGAGAGAGAGAGAGAGAGAGAGAGAGAGAGAGAGAGAGAGAGAGCAACAGACAGGGAGAGAGTTAGCGAGAGTGAGTAAAAGAGAGAATCTCTTTTATAGATAGACGGAGAGATAAAGAGAGAGAGTGAGAGAGAGCGAGAAAGGTAGAGTGAGAGAGAGATAGAGAGAGAGAGAGATAGAGAGAGAGAGAGAGAGAGAGAGAGAGAGAGAGAGAGAGAGAGAGAGAGAGAGAGAGAGAGAGAGAGAGAGAGAGAGGGGAAGAGTGAGGGGGAGAGGTATTACAGTATTCTGCACCCCTGTTACAATACCGATAGGTGGATTGCAGTTTGTCTGCTGACCCTGACTATAGTTTTCTCCAGCGCTGTCACGAAAGTTCAAAATGCCCTTTTATGGCGCTCTCTGTTGATTGGCCCGGGGGTGGATGACCCGACTCAACAGCTCCCGCCAAAGAGCGAAACCCATAAAATGCTAGGCCCTATACCCATCCTCCCATACCCCTCTGTACTACCCTCCCCCACCCTCACCCCCACGATTGTGCACACATCACACTTTGACAGCACACTCAAACAGATCAATAGCGCTGCGTCGGGAGACAGCCCGCGTTCCCATCCACTCAGTGTTTAAGGGGGGCGCTTGTTCTCCACCTGTCTGCTGATTGGCATCCAGAGGGATGGTGCAGAGAGAGCGAGAGAGAGCGAGTGAGAGAGAGAGAGAGAGAGAGAGAGAGAGAGAGAGAGAGAGAGAGAGAGAGAGGGTAAAAACATAGTGAGAGAAAAAAAGTTCTGCATCCAAACTCCAGAGCAGAATCGGACATCGAGGCGGTCGTCAATTCCGCCATCTTGCTGATTCCTTTTTTTTCTGTCCACTCCTAACAAACGATATGCACGATGTGCTTTAGTGTTGTTGTTGCTGTAGTGGGGGTTTTTAGTCACGGCATTAACAGGGCACATTCACCGAGGAGAAACCCGCTGCGAGTGATGTCACAATTGCGTTTAGGCTGGACGTACGGGGGCCCCGTGGGCACACAGGAAGCCCAGTTGCGTATGTCAGCCGGCTAATTTACACAACGCTCTGAGCGAGTTCAGCTCCATAATTCACAGGCTCGGGAATTGTTTGAAGCCCACATCAGAGAGTGCACTAGGTTCTTGGGGGTTTGTGTCTAAATTGAACTCCTAGGCTCATCCTGATGGCCGGAGGCCTTGGCAAGAGATACATAATAGACGAAAGGTACAAAGCGCGCGCACGTCTCAATAAATGCATGGGAGAAACGAACAGAGCAGCAGAGGGGTCATTAGCCCTGCTCAGATACAGCCTCGCACGCCCTCATCCCTCTCTCTGATGTGTGTGTGTAAGAAGGGGCCCGCCATGTCACTGTCCCCTGTCTTTAGCCTGGAGCAAAGTCCCCCCATTTTCATCCATTTCATTTCTGAATGCATAAGCACTTTGCTTCTATAGTGCCAATGTCACACAGCAGCAGATGGCACAATTACAGACGCAAGGTTCGAGCACATAAGAGTAAAAGTTTGGTTGAAAAATTAGGTATGGACTTTAGAAACAATGAAATTGCTTTTATATTTATCGTGATGATAAAATGGGAAATTATGTCAGCAACCATTTAATGTTTACAAACTTCACATGCATTTAGTGTCAATTCTGTTTTCAACCAGAGGCTTTTTGTCTAGTGAGGCAAAATAAAAGCTGGAATGACGCTGGGAGAACCCATCAAACACAAAGTTTACTCTCAAAAAACATAGCTAATAACTGCTCTTTCTGCAATTCCTTTTACTTCTTGTCATGAAATTCCCAGACCAAAGGAAAACTCAAATTTCAGATCAGATCCGGAGCACTTTGGAGCTCCTTCAAAAGGAAAGGAAGAAAAGAACAAGACAAGGAAAACTTGACTGCAACCAAACCTCTGCGACGTTGTCCCTGTTCTCCGGCGTGGTGACGAGACGCAGACGTTCCCTCGCTCTGAGCTGCTAATGGTTTCTGTAGGAGGAGATGCGGTAGTCTGGTCCATACACTTGTCACAGCCCATCATGCTATAACATTCCTCTGAACCCCAAGCCTTGAATAATTTCTTCAAGATACAAAGTCCTTTTTCCGTACCCCATCTTTTGACTGCCAGAAAAATAAATTGTGTGTGTATTTTTCTTCTTCACTATTTTAACAGTCCCAGTGGAGAAAGCAAAAGATAGAATAAAGTAGAATGGTATTTTCT
This sequence comes from Micromesistius poutassou, assembly GCF_964030765.1. Taxonomy (NCBI): domain Eukaryota; kingdom Metazoa; phylum Chordata; class Actinopteri; order Gadiformes; family Gadidae; genus Micromesistius; species Micromesistius poutassou. Next base: position 256 of record NW_028180404.1, on the reverse strand, counting down.
TTGTTTAACCGAATGGTGTCAGTTGAGAAAGTTTGCAAAAGCGGTCTTAGAACTTTTCATGAAAAAGAAAATGAAACAACTTGTGTAAGCATATAGGCAGGGCCGCATGGAACATGGGGAAGTGAAAGTCTTTGAAAGGGATTGTGGGTAAATGTTCCATTAAACCAATAGTAAACCAGCACCAAAAAGCTTAGACCAGTTTGGACGCTCGTCATAAACATGGCCCCGTTTTGATTATGTTTGATGGCCATTATTT
>NW_028180405.1:0-16628 GCF_964030765.1 Micromesistius poutassou | reverse complement strand
TGCATAAATGTATGTATGTATATGTATGTATGTATGTATGTACTGTATGTATGTATGTATGCACAGTATATATGTATGCATGTATGCATGTATGTGTGTATGTGTGTATGCGTGTATGCGTGTATAAATGTGTGTATGTATGTATGTAAGTGTGTATGTGTGTATGTGTGTATGCATGTATGCCTTCATGAATGTATGCATGTATGTATGCATGTATGCGTGTATGTATGTGTGTATCAGGATGGGTGTGATGTGCCTATACATCCTAACCTTGTTATTGTCTAATTGTCCCCAGATGTGGTTAAGGAGTGTGACCCCAGCTGTTGGTGTGCGTCTGCATTCTGCCTGCACTGCCACGCCTCCAGTGTGCCTCTGCCTCACTCTCCCTACACCTCCAAGACTGGCAGAGCCCAGGCCTCATAAATACAAACACAATCTCCCCTACACCACCTGACTGCAGGACCCACTCTGCATGCACGCACACGCACACATGCACGCGCGTGTGCACAAACACACACACATGTGCACAAATGCATGCACAAACACATGCACGAACAAATACCTGCACACACACACGCGCACACACACACACACACACACACACACACACACACACACACACACACACACACACGCGCGCGCGCGCAGATACACGTACGCAGAAATAAATCCACACACACACACACACACACAGACACACAGAAATACAGGCACACACACACACTAGTACACACAAATGTGCACACATACACAAATACCCACGCACTTAGACTAGCACACATCCACACAAAAATATGCCTGCAAACTCACATACACATGGAACTATACACACAAGCGCACGCAGAGAAATATGCACACACACACACACACACACACACACACACACAGAAATACATACACCCACACAGAAACCGAACACACACACACACACACACACACACACACACACACACACATACACACACATATCTTACCCGCGGAGTGCAGCACATTTGCATACATATTAAAGTGACGCCTCAGAAAAAAGGAAGAGAGAAGGAGGGAGGGGGGAAGTGGCAGAGCGGGTGAAGGAGAGAGAGAGAGGGAGAGGACGAGAGAGAGAGGGAGAGAGAGTGAGAGAGAGAGAGAGAGAGAGAGTGAGAGAGAGAGAGAGAGAGAGAGAGAGAGAGAGAGAGAGAGAGAGGAAGGGAAAGATGGGGGGGGTTCGTGTAGAAAGCGAGAGAGGGTATATGCAAACAAGGCTTTCATCTAATATGCAAGGCCCCGCATTGCTCCGGCATAAATCTGCATCCGTGCTCACGAAAGGCAGCAGAGCCCATTTGACAGCAAATGGGTTGGGGATGGCTGTCAGAGACACAGGGGAGAACCCAGCGCAAGGGTATTGATCAGCAAGGCTCCGAGAGCACACCCAGATATGCAAGGGGTATCAGGGTGAATCTTAATGCAGAATCTACACATGGAATTAGACGGAAAAGATAGAAGATTCTTGTTATTTTGATCACAATGCACTCACACACACACACACGCACGCATGCACGCACTCACACACACACACACACACACACACGCGCGAGCGTACACGTACACACACACACACACACACACACACACACACACACACACACACACACACAGTGTTGCACTCCCCCTAGATATGTGATAATGTGTTAAGTGGAAACATGGCTGCAACGCATTAAACTAAGGCTTAGGAAAATAAAAATATATACATCCTATTATTTTCTTGTGTTTCAGGTTTTTATCCCTGTTCCTTGTAGTACTGATATCCAGACAGTCAAAAAAAACAACAACAATGTTTTATCGGCCCACTAATATTTATTACACAACAAGAGATTTAAACATAGTTATATATGTCGTTGATCCCTCAGACGGAGCCTATCCACAGTTTGAAACATGGGCGCGTCAATTGCTATAGGCTAAAGTTTACATTTCTTCCTTGAATCGTTTATATAACACACAATGGCATGAATGCAATTTTAAAAAAAATGTGAACGTTTACATGAATCAAATAAAGAGCGGCGCGCTAGGGGAACTGGTTCTGCTGTCTGTCTCTCTCTGGTTGTTGTTGTTCTTGTCCGGATCTTGGAGCAGCGCCCTGGGCGGTGGGGCTCCCCTGCCTGGGCCCGCTCGGCAGGACAACCCTTGAACCCTCCTTCCTGTTCCCCTGCCTGAGCACGTCGCCACCGAGCACGCCATCCCTTCCACACAGGTGATCCTACGCACAGGAAATGGAAACTTTGAATGAGTGCGGCCATGCAAGTGTGTGTGTGTGCGTGTGTGTGTGTGTGTGTGTGTGTGTGTGTGTGTATGTGTGTGGGTGTGTGTGTCCGGTTCCTGGCTATGTGTGCCTAAATGGTGTGTGTATGTGCGTGTGTGTTAGTGTGACCGTGCGTGTGTGTGTGTGTGTGTGCGTGCACATGCATGTGTGCACATGTGTCAGGAGGCGGACCGCACTAATGTCGGGACCGAGGGAGGGTGTGTGTGTGTGTGCGTGTGTGTGTGTGTGTGTGTGGGACGGGGTGTTGGAGGGGTGGGAATGAAACAGGATATGTCGGAATAATACAAAGCCCCCAAAAAAATATGGTCACATGATCTGAAACGCAGGGTTGATTTATTTGGCTTCAGAAAGAATCTGATGAAGCAGAGGCCGTCCCCTCTCTCCACTGCGTGTGTGTGCGTGTGTGTGTGTGTGTGTGTGTGTGCTCCAGTCCAACACATGGAAACATTTTTCAGAGAGGCCTTGGGTCTGTGAGAGAGGGCTCCAGACATTTTATTTCTTTTCCTTCTTTTTCATCGTCCCCCCCCTCCCCCCCCCCCACCCCCCCCCCCTGCCCTTTTCTTCTTCCACTGATTGAATTACATACAGTGTACATCTGTGTACCACATGTACAGGCATTGCCCTAATGAATATTTCTGATGAATTTGGGGTTTACGACGTCTACCTATGCGTTTATCCTGCCAGGACTCACCACTGAAATGGGTGCTGGCTGCTCTATGATTTCCATGTGAGTTTGGCCAAAGACATTGGAATCAAGGACCTATTTTACAGCCTCTATTATGGGGTGTGATAAATACACTTCCCCTCTGATGAGACACTTGCATGTCTGCTCTATTGTCTGCCATAAATATGCTGGGAGGCTTGGTTAAATATTGATAACACCAATGTTCTGCATCTCCTGCAGAACCCTCCCACCCCATCCCACCATACCACACGCACACACACACACACACACACGCACGCACGCACGCACGCACGCACGCACACACACACACGATCACACATGCACACATGCACACATGCACACATGCGAGCACACATGCACACACACATGCATGCACACACGGACACACGCACACACGCACGCATGCATGCACGCATATACACACATGCACACACACACACACACACACACACACACTCACACACACAGGCACGCACACACACACACACACACACACACACACACATGCACACACACAGGCACACAGGCACAGAGGCACACTACACACAGGCTCACACATGCACACACACACATCAAACACACACATACTAACATCACATGGACACAGATGAACACACAGACACAAAAACAAAGGCACACATGCAGATACACAGCAACATCCCAAGGATGCACACAAAAACTGACTACACATATGTATGCACGCTCACCCACACATACACAGCAACCAACGCTGCTCCCTCTATCACACACACAACTTTCTCTCTCTCTCTCTCTCTCTCTCTCTCTCTCTCCCTCTCTCTCTCTCCCTCTCTCTCTCTCTCTCTCCCTCTCTCTCTCTCTCTCTCTCTCTCTCTCTCTCTCTCTCTCTCTCTCTCTCTCTATCTTCCTCTCTCTCTCCTCCACACACACACCCGGACCGCCCCTCCTCTCTGCTTCTATCTGGCGGTTATTTCACCCTCTCTGTAACCTTGCTTATGCATATTGCATATGTAAATAACGTGCCCCGCCTCTCCAGTAATTGCGTGCATCTTTGACGAGACCACATATCTCAGAGAGAACCTTGCTCAGGAAGCTACACTGAAACAAGACAGAACCCTCTTTGTTTTACGCTGGCTTTTTTCTGTTCTGAGAAATGACCCCCCTACCTAACAATATGGATATGCAGAGGCTCTCTGACGAGTATTTTCCTTTTCAGTTGTCTCAAGGAGTTAGAGGCTCTAGGACCGAGAATACCTCTCTACAGCCAGTCATCTAAAAACAGCCATCTGTATTTACATATGTGATTGTTAGCTGTATTTTTTTGGATTCTTTAATTGAATCAGTATTTAATCAGAGGCTCATCCACTTCCACTAGCAGATGAGCGAGATAGATCTATTTGACTCATGTGTTATGTCACCCCGGTACACAGGCGATAAAAATATGGAAATTAAAGGTGAATGTTTCTCATGTTCTCATGTCACGTTAAAAAATTAAAATCTAAACATATCCTTACATTAAGTCTTACAGTTGGTTTTTAATGTTCCCAGCATTAAAAAACATTATTACCTGGATTATGACTAATCCTGCCTCCCTTGGTTTAGAACAGTTGGGATTGGTCAGTAATGCCTCCAATAACTTTATCTTGAACTTATCTCGAACACAAAAAACAATAAAGACATCCTTTGCCAACAAACGACTTAAATATATAGAAAGGTTGAAGCACAGCCACTCTTAACATTATACCTGCGTGTCACCAGCCTGAACCTAATAATGTTCAAACCAGCTCTATCTTAAAATGAACTGTTCTCCTATTGACACTAATCATGACACAGGAGATTTGATTTGTTGTAATTCAAGTAAAAGAAAGGAAAAAATGGCATAGTATTGAATCTTCTATCTTTGTGTTGCAGTAGGGAGATGAATTGACATTGACTTTATTTCAACTAGGATTCTGGTATCTATTGTTTCATAATAATGCTATCAATGCCATGACACACACACACACACACAAACGCACCCACACACACATATGCCATATGTATTTGTATGGATTATTTCACTTGTGTGGTGTGATGCAGACATGACATATTTTAGTACAGTTTCACACAACTTCAACATTCACACGTAAGCCTGTTGGACACCAAAGAAGGTGTTGGACACATTAGAGACGTCGCATACGGTGACACACAGCTGCTTACTACCGTGCTATCCGTTCAGTCCAAAAGGGTTAATCAAGGGTGAGCTGTGCTGTGATATTAAAACATACCATAGCGTTGTAGTAGCCATTATCTATTTTAAATGACACTGTAATTCAATTACGTGGGAGGTCCTGTCAGGCCAAACCAAATCCCCTCAAACTGATTCCTGAACATACTGAGATGCTTTGAAGGAGGAGGCAATGCCGGTATCAACCGTACACCCTCAGGGACATTATGGTGATAATAAGGATGACAACAATAACGATCCGTCCTGCTGTTTCTCCCATCGGACGTGAATCAAAGTCAGGATGAGGAGTCAGCCATGATGTCAGCCGTCTTGGTGTGTGTGTGTACACACAAACAGATGTGTGGCGTGGATCTTTGTGGGCACCTGGATCTCACCTTGAGTTTCATTTATTAGTGTTTGTTCTAATGACATCATGCTGCTGGAGTTGGAGACAATGCACTACAAGTGTGTGTGTGTGTGTGTGTGTGTGTGTGTGTGTGTGTGTGTGCGTGCGTGCGTGCGTGCGTGCGTGTGTGTGTGTGTGTGTGTGTGTGTGTGTGTGTGTGTGTGTGTGTGTGTGTGTGTGGTCTGTGTCTGTGTCTGTATGAGTGTGTATGTATGTGTTTGTGGAAATTGGAAATACAACTTGGATAGACCCAGTTGCAAACTATGTCACTGATCTTAATGACATTCATGGAAATATCTGTGGGTTTATGTCATATGCTGTCCTGTATGCTGACAGTCTAATATCATTTGTTTATTATATTCCATCCTACTAAAGTAATATTTTGCAAGGACTAAGCCATGCACACCACGCAGACACATTGTGAAATGCAGCATGACAACTCCTCCATGCATCGTGAATGAGGCTTGTAGTGAGATTTGCCTATAACAGACGGTCCGCCTCCTTCCCATTGGACGCTGTCAACTCGAGGGCGTGGCGAGGAAAGATGAGAGTTGCGAATCCATGCCCTTACTGGGAAGACATGGAGCGCTCTGCGCACAGTGTGCTCGAACCAAGTAGAAATCCCTCGAACTAAACGTACACATTTATCGGGGTATAGAAATAAGTGTTTTGAGGAAGTAAGGGGAAGAAGGGTGGACCGTTTTAGGATGGAGTGCGCATTTGACGCACAGAACCTGATCTCCATTTCCTTGAGGAAAATCCAAAGCTCCAGGACGCAGAGAGGAGGCATCAAGCTCCACAAGAACTTGCTGGTAACGTACGTCCTCCACAACGCCAGACAGTTGTACGTGAACAAGAACTTCCCTCAGATACAAAAGACTCATCATCATCATCACTACGAGGATGTATCCACGGCGTGCCAAGAGCAAGACTACCTCGAGCTGTCCGGGAGCTTTACGGAGTTGTCTGACGACTTCTACTGTAACTTTGGCGGGCACGAGTCGGACACTTGGCACTGCGGAGCGCACCAGCCGAGCGGCCAACCTGCAGAGGTGGCGCACCAAGAGGCGCCTGCAGCCTGCGCCATGGTCTCTGTGAGCGACTCGTCGGACGTCATGGTGTCCGATGCATGTTGGAGCTGCTGTACTGCGGAGAAATCTTCCTGGGACTTACCGATAGTTCACACGCAGTCCAACCAAAAGACCGTGCTCGACTTGGACACGCATGTGGTGACCACCGTCACCAACGGATACTTCCACTCTGACTGTTGCGCGCCACCAAAACAACCAACCCAAGGCGCGCAGTGCTTCAGTAAAAAGCGTAAAGTAGACACAAGTTATTATTTTGTTGATCCTGAGTTCTACCTGCCCGACCTGGGGCCGATGCCGGGCAAGAGGACGCGGACTGATGAAGACTTGCAGTCCGATTCGGAACACTTGGACAGCGCAAACATATCCAACATAATCTCGGTGCTGGGCTCCGGAGGACTGTCTGAGTTCATGAGTTGGCAGCATACGGACCTTGAGCAGATATTCGCATCTCAAACTATATGTCTTAAACAGAAATTGTTATCCGGCAGTGGTTGGACGAGAGCAATTGAAGCATTTTGATGTGTCAGATATTTGATTTTGTATAGTTTCCTTACACTTGTTTTCAATTAAAACACAACACTGCAATTCCATATTGTGTGTCGTTGAATAGTATTGGTGACGTGTGGTTCTGAGAGTGATCGTGTCCTTGCTGGAGTCTACTTTTGCACATAAGGCTACTATTTTCATACTCATTCATTTCCACTTGGCCTTTGATTTGCCACACAATAAACGATACTGAAAAATAAACTGGACCAAGTTTGAAACCTTTGTTTGTAATGTTTAATTTTATCATTGGAGTCTGAGTTGAATATGTATATAGTGAAGCAGACGATAGGCTATTTCAAACAGCACTATAGTTGTAACCTATATGCACGTTTGAAGGTGTTGGCCGAGCGCCATCATGTGGACAACACGAAACTGTACACCCACCCGCAATATTTAGTGGGTGCCCCCATATTTATAACAGATCTGCCTTATAATCCCTCAATAGTATAGTGACTTGTCGATGCACTTTGCACCACCTTCAGTGAAAGTCATATTTTTATTCGATACACACAAAACATATCTCCATCGCACATGAAATAACTCGTCACGCGTTCATTGCGGAAGCATGAGTGAAGTGAACTCGTCTCGTCCCAACAAATCCTTCCTCAGGGGGCGGAGACTGGACACAACCCTGGTGTTGATACTTCTGCTCGGTTGTCCTTGAGACATGTCAGCCTGGGCTTCAGAACATGCACACGAGACCCACCTCCTAAGTGCGTCCATTTGAAGACATGTTGGGATATTTAGTTCGAGCTGCGGTAAGTGAACACGCCGTGAATGATTGAGGCGGTGTGCTCGTTTATAAACCCTAGCAGTGTTAGTAACAGGAGTGGGTTTGTTATGATGATCTGAGGTTAAAAGGGGGAGGAGCCCCGCACACATCCACGCACATTTCACCCATATATCGATCCATGTATCGACCGATTGAACGCTTCTGTATTCGTGTTTACCTCACCCCTGTGATCGTTGTCACAGAACACATAACCCGAATAGCAATGCGATAGCATGTTCAAAACGGCTGTCAGATCCACATTGCGCGTATTCCCTGACCAGCATCCAGACTAATGCGTTTCTGAAGCGCATGTGGATGACTGCTGCGGTCCGGCTAAACTTTGTATGTATTGACAGAACAAACAAGAGGCCTTCAGCTGACTGCTAGGCCTTCAGTTGTGTTTATATCAGTAAGCAGCAATCGGGTCAAGATTATACCCGTATAAAGTAATGCCAATGTTTCATAACGGGTAATTAGGGCACCCTTTACCCCATTTGTGAGTTTAAGCCTCGGATATTATCGATGGGCCTGCAGATGATAGCAGTCGACAACTTGAGGACAGTTTGAGTAGAAGAGCAGGAACCTGCCGTTCCTTGACCTGGATCATATCAGGACGTACATCTTATCAAACTACATAGCCAAATAATGATGGAAAAAAGTCAAATTATTTTATGAATCATATTACAGTGAGAAGACAATTTATTTATTTATATCCTTGATAAACAATGAATTAAAATATAGCAATCAACGGTATTACAAGTTTATTAGACACAATATTGAGTTGTTCTCAGTTTCAGATCACTATGAAGTAAAGAGTGATGTTTTATCTCTTGATTGACCTGGTCCATTTCCAAAACTCTGACAAACCAATGACGTGGAAAAGACGCATAAAAATAACAATAATCAACCCTAAAAACAAACCCTCCACTGCAGCCCCACTAATCACACAACGCCCCCGCCGTCGGTTGTCTGTCACAGCTGCGGCCGGGCCTGGGGGGGCGCGCAGCGTGCCGGCTCAGACCAGTGGGGGTCAACCACGTCCCAGAGAGGTCGGTGGTGACCCAGGAGGGCCTGCCCAGGCTGCCCGTGCCCCCGCTCAGGCAGACGTGCGAGCGCTACCTGGCCATGCTGGAGCCCATCGTCAGCGAGGAGGAGCTGGAGCACACGCGGCAACTGGTGGCCGACTTCCTCCAGGGAGGAGTGGGGGAGAGGCTGCAGAAGAGCCTGGAGCGCAGGGCCAGGAAGACGGAGAACTGGGTGTGTGTAGGGTGCAGCGTGTGATGTGTGTGTGTAATGTGTGTAATGTTTGTGTGTGTGTGTGTGTGTGTGTGTGTGTGTGTGTGTGTGTGTGTGTGTGTGTGTGTGTGTGTTATTTGAAATCCCATAGTGGAACACACTACGAATTCAGGGTCGATATGTTGTGTTCTGTCCTTGGTTGCTTTCTGCAACAGGATGTTTTTAAAATATATTTTAAACACGCATTTGATTAGTGTGTGTGTGTGTTTGTGTGGATCTAGACAGGGAACATCAGCGAGTATTGTGTCTCACAGACCAAGGCTTCTGGATTTGATCCCCCATTAAGCCCACCACCATGCATTATTCTTTGCATGATTCCATACTTGGAATCATACTCGGATTCCATACTCCCATACTGATTCCACTGAAAATCACTTGATTCAAGTAAATCTAAAAACTATTAGACAAGACGACAAACTCAAAGACAGAAGATAGTAGTAACACGGATCAGACACACTTGCAAACAGTGTTTGAGTGTTGATGTTGAAACATGGTCCATTGTGTCACGGTCCCCAGCTCTCAGAGTGGTGGATGCAGTCTGCCTATCTGGACTGCCGCATGCCGGTGGCTGTGTACACCAGCCCTGGGGTGGTGCTTCCCCGCATGCAGTACCGCGACCGCCAGGGGCAGATGAGGTGAGGAACCCCTATACCTGCACGGCTCCTGTCACCACCACCACAACAACAACAACCCAGAGCCATTGTAGTTGAACCGGGTTGAGGCCAGTTAGTAGGTGTAGGAGGAGCACTATCATTTTGATGTTATTTTAATAATTCTGAATTATTATTTCACATTCTTTTAAGATGATAGCCATAATTGATGTTATGGCCTAATGAATGAATTATTGATTTAATGAAGGAATTGGACCCAGAGATGGTGGGGGTCATACTCTATAGAGATAGTCCTAGCAATTAGTGGATTCAATTAATCAAATTTTATTTTATTTCAATTCACCACTGACATTATCGGAATTGAGATTCTGGTTGATTCCCCTCTGGAAGATTTACGTTTACTCTTGTAACTAAACGACGATCGTGAACGCGGTGGAACAAGAAAGGCATGGTGAACTCAGGCCTCTTTCAGCTGGGATGGACGGTGGCTTTTCACTGTGGTTTGCACGCCACTACAAAAGGCATAAGCACACATGCATGTGTTTGCATTGATGCCCTTGAGAAAGGTGCTCTGGTGCGGCCGCTGTGCTGAGAGGAGACGACGAGGCCTGACTGAGAACAGAGAGGCGCTGTTTACGTTTGGTGTGATTCAAGCTCCAGGGTTGTGAATCAGCTGGACCTACGCGTCAACCTTCACGCAGGCTAATCCTGTTCCTCTCGCCGGCTATTTTTGGCGCTTTCACAGCTGGTAAACATGGCTGGGCTTTTTCGGACCACTCTGACCGGTGGGATATGCAGTGAACAATGTAGCACAGCATAGCAACACAACACAGGGCATAGCAAACACTAGCAAGTCGGTCTCTGCTTTCCACCTTGAATATACCATTAGCAACTTATACTTACATATTATTAATATGATGCACACCTCATTCATTTATTGAATTTATTGATTATATAGAATGATTTGATTTGATTTGAAAGGGACCATGTGCAATTAAAAACATAAATGTAACCATTTAATGCATGAGGAAGTATAATAATTTTTATTCATTATTTAATCTTTGTTAGGTTTGCTGCAAAATTGATAACTGGCATCTTGCAGTTCAAAAAGATGATTGACAGGTATGTTTCACAACCAAAACCATAAACATGAATAAAACGGACCCAGTTGTTCTACACTGGTGCCAAACATGACCCCTGAATAACGCGAGGGTCTGTGTGCTAGCGATACCTTGCCTCTGGAGTACCTCGGTGGGAAGCCTCTGTGCATGGACCAGTACTACAAGATCCTCTCCTCCTGCCGGATCCCCGGACCCAAGAGAGACACTGTCACCAACCACGGCACATCCACGCACATCACCGTGGTGCACAACTTCCAGGTACACCAAAGTCTCCTTATTTAAACTTTTTTTTTTTTGGGATTAATTTTAGATTTAGTGTTCTGGCATGCTTGGATCCAACTGACTGACCATAATCTATCAGTTTAAGATACAGAGTTAATACATAATCATATAAATAATAAGCAGATAGTGGTTAGACATCTTGCTCAGGGCTACAGGAAGACCCCAGACAGAGGGGTAACCCAGAACCTTCCAGCCTGTCTTCTAGTCCCTCCTGCTCCATCAACACAGATCCTATCTGATATATGGATTATTATGAGCTCCATCTGATATGAAACAGAGCCGTTGTATGACGCTACAATGACTGCGGCCCCCCTCAGTTCTTCGTGCTGGACGTGTACAACAGCGACGGCTCCCCGCTGACGGAGGACCAGCTCTACATGCAGCTGGAGAAGATCTGGAACTCCTCCCTGCAGACCAACAAGGAGCCCATCGGCATCCTGACATCTCAGCACCGCAACACCTGGGGCAAGGCCTACAACAACCTCATGAAGGGTGAGGCTTGGCTGGGGGTGGGGATGAGGTTGTTGGGGGTGGTGGTGGTGGTACCTTGGGACGGGGCGTACAGGTGTTTGACTGAAATATGGAAGCGATTGAACTCTGCGGCGCCCGTGATTGATGCCTTCTTGCGTTTGTGTCCTAGATACGGGGGGCTGTTGTAACTGTACCCTGCTTTTCTCTTTGTTCAAATCCTGCCAGTGCCTGAAGCTATCGTAGGGGTAGACCGTAGACCAACACATCTCGCTCTGCAGTGTGCTTTTTAATTCTTCTTCACGTTTGTGCACTCAGACGGGCAAAGACTGTAGAGTTCATTTACATCAAATAACACAAGAGGATACAGTTTGTAAGGTCCCACATTTCAGATGCAAAAACAACTCTATTCCATAAACATTTACATTGACATTTACATTTAGGGCATTGAGCAGACACCAGTTAGTCGCTTTGTATCCAAAGCGACTAACAATAAGTACATTTGTCAGAAGAAAGAGAAACAATATATCGCTGTCGGTAATATAAGGATGTTCATAGAACCAAGTGCCAATCACTAACAATCACGCTGGCTGCGTCTCAATTCAGGGGCTGCATCCTTCGAAGGACGCATTTGAAGCATGTTTACGTCACAGCGGCGTGTCAAGGCTGTCCCATTTCGAAGGCTCCTTCAAATGCGGCCGAGATATGCAGCCTTCTTTTCCTGGATTTGAAGGACCCACCGGGTGGATCCTTCACGGCCCAACGTATCCTAAGATTCATTGCGCGTTAGATTTTTTTTCAGAAATGGCGCGGAGAGAGCGGAAGCGGCACCTGCAGCGAATACATGTTTAATGACAAAACTATGTAAAACCATTTTTTAAATATAAAAGTAAGGTTGGGACCATTTTAAATATGTAACTTTATTGTCAAAGTTCAATGACATTAACGCTAGCCATATAACGTTAAACTAATTAACGTTAAGCCAACGTCCTCTCTTCCTCTTCACTCACCGGCTCCGGCGGTGAATCTTCTCCCACTCCTCCATTAAAAGATAAAACATAACAAATAAAATCATGATTTCTGGCTCCATATTTCTCCTCCGCTGTCCGGTTTGAACCGCAGCTGTCACCGCTAGACCGTCTCATTTAACAACGCTCGTTCGGCATTCGGTGTAGAGCCTTCGCGGTCTATGAAGGCCACACCTTCATAGACTGTGTCCTTCGAAGGACGCAGCCCCTGAATTGGGACACAGCCTATGTTAACCCATTCCCCATCGTCAACAAAACCAGCTAGGATTAGATGCTACACAATGCTAAGTACTATTATTAACTGCAAGGACATACAGCATACAATAAGTGCGTACATTAAGTGATTATAGTAAAAAAAAACACATCCTGGTCCAATGGCTGATCCTGTGTGCCGGCTGTCCTCTGCAGACAAGACGAACAAGGAGTCGGTGCGCGCCATCCAGAAGAGCATCTTCAGCGTGTGTCTGGACGCGCCCATGCCCCGCGTGTCTGACGAGCTATACCAGAGCCGGGTGGCGGCCCAGATGCTGCACGGCGGGGGCGCCCGCTGGAACAGCGGCAACCGGTGGTTTGACAAGACACTGCAGGTCAGTGACAGGCTCACCTCAGAATGGAACGTGGACGGTGCTGGGGTAATAGTAACCACACAAAGCTCCGGGTCGTGGGCTGGAGTGTAGGGATAATCATAATAATAATAATACATTGGATTTGTATAGCGCTTTTCTTGCACTAAAAGCGCTTGGGATGTAGTGTAGGGCTGTAGAATAGGGCTGGAGTGTAGGGCTGGAGGAAAGATTATCAAGGATCATTATCAGGAAAGAGATGCCCTGATTGGTCGGGAATAGGCCGGGAGCGGTCTGAGATCTAGATTGGCTCTTAAATAGGCCGGCACAGTCAACCAGAACAGATATTCCACAGAGCATTTCACACTAATGGCTAACAGGTGGCTGTGGCATTTCTAACAAATTAAATTCAAATATAGCTCTTAAATCTTACCCACAGCACATTTGACTGCTAAATGTTAAACATTGTAGGTCTATTTATTTCCTCTACAACCTATTTATTCTTTTACATTGCAGTTAATACATTTATTGGTCCATTTCACTTGCATATCAAGTATACTGCTAAGAATCATCTTTGACCAGAATATTTCCTTTGACCATCATGTTACTAAGCAACTATAAAACTAAAACTTAATCACCTTAGCTTTGGTTTTGGAATTTGTTCTGTCTCATTGTGATGTTTTTACATAGTTCATTTATTCACTTGGGTGTGAGTGTGCAGCACTTTGTAACTGTGTATTATAAAAAGTGCTCCATAAGTAAAGCTACGTACTTACTTGCGTGCGTTTGTGAATCGCGTCCCAGTTCATCGTGGGCGAGGACGGAACATGTGGACTGGTCTACGAACACTCCCCCGCTGAAGGCCCGCCCATCGTCTTCCTCATCGACTACGTCGTTCAGTACATGTGAGTCATTATATTCTGTACACATGAAACCCTTTATCCCCTTTATACCACAGCAGATATCCGCATGGGATTGACCAATAGCGTGATTTCTAATCCATTTGGGTGCTGTGTCCGACCCCAGGCAGCGGCCGGATACGCTACGCTCCCCCATGTTGCCGCTACCCATGCCCCTCAAGCTGCGCTTCAACATCACCCCCGAGGTCAAGAGGGACATCGAGAACGCCAAGCAGAACATGAACATGTACGTGAAGGGTTTATAGCTGTACTATGTGGACGTGTGTGTGTGTGGTGCCTCGTGGTCCCAGTATGTGAACATGTATGTGTCACGTGCAATAGTTATATATATGATATTAGTTATTTAAGAGATAGATCACGACAGGCTGCGGAATGTGCTCATTATACCACAGTTAAGGGGCGTTGTTCATCCCGACGTGCAGCGGAGGGACGGCGACCCCCTTAACTGGTATAATGAGCACATTGCACTGACTGAAGTGATCTATTGCTTTTATAAAACGGTTGCGTAAGTATGGCGAAATGAAAGTCATAGACACCCTCAATTTTGAAAAAGTGAGAAAGTCGGAAAAGCATTTTTTTAACGAACACAAAAAAGTAGTCCCTCCTGGCTGCATGCAAAGTGTGCGGCAGTTGCTATGCAACACACTGTAGCGTCCTTCAGAGAGAAGGCTAGAGACGGTAGCTTGGTTCGCCGGCAATTTAGCCTACTAGCAGTTCACTCACCGTGTGCCTATTGCTTTACAACATTTCCACCCTCTCCAGCAATCAACATATTTTTAGGCTTCAGTGAACTATGCTATTGCTTTTATATATAAATAAACAACAGTTCAAGTTAGGCGCGGAGTGATACTGAACTCTGTAAACTGAATGGGAGTCATAGCTGTGTGTATACGCTCAATATACAACAGTTGGGAACCAATCAGATTGCTTGATTTAAGCCACCCGTTATATAGCAGCATGTTAACATTTGTGTCAAATGATCTCCCCGTATGTAAACGTGTGTGGTGTGTTATTGTCCTAGTATGTAAACATGTGTATTATGGTCCCAGTATGTACACATGTATGTGTCACATGTTATGCTCCCAGTATGTGGACACGTGGAATGAGTTGGTTAATTCGTCATCTCCTTGAATCTCCTCATTAAAGGTTTTATTTTCTCTGGTAGGATGGTCCATGACCTGGATGTGAAGGTTCTGGTGTTTTCACATTTTGGCCAAAACGTACCAAAGCAACACAAGCTGAGTCCTGATGCGTTTGTGCAGATGGCGCTTCAACTCGCCTACTTTAGGTGAGCGTAAAGCCGTGTTCTGAACCTCTTTCTACCACAGCATCACTGTCTGTCTGTATGTTCTAAAAACACAGTATCTACTAATGTCACGCCCCACTCCGCTTTGATTGCAGAATGTATAACATGTGCGGCTCCACCTATGAGAGCGCTTCCTTACGAATGTTTAAATACGGGAGAACGGATGCCATCAGGTCGACGACGATGGATTTGTCCAAGTTTGTGCTGGCCATGGATGATCCAGACAAACCGGTAGGGGTGGAGCAACGCAATCTGTTTGAGTACCTGGATGTTCAGAGCAGATCCAGTCCCTTTCCTTGACCCCCCTTCTCCTGCTTCTCAACAGAACGCAGAGAAGATTGCCTTGATGCGCCAAGCAGTTCAGACCCACCGGCAGACGACCAAAGACGTAAGGCCTTGGTCTGACACCAATCCACCACGTTCCGAGTCACTGAGTCGATGTCACAGCGTTTCTTTTTGTGTTTTTGATCAGGCAATCCACGGGCAAGCCATAGACCGCCACCTCCTGGGGCTGAGGCTGCAGGCTATCGAGGACCTCACCTCCATGCCGGAGATTTTCATGGACACCTCCTACGCTGTGGCTCAGCATTGTCAGCTGTCCACCAGCCAGGTGGGTGGTACTGCTGCTCGGGCCTTCACGTTTCATGTCATAATCGGGGATGTGTTACGAGCCGGCCACAGGCAGGGGCAGGTGTGCTGCGGGTGGATGTTCCCCTGGGTTGGGCCAGAAAGGTCCTCAGATTGAAGAACATGAAGGTATATCGATGACTGGAGTGTTTAAGACCACAGCGTCTTAAACACGATGCCCACACAAATCAATGGGTGACATTATATTCAAACGTCTATCGTTAGCCTCATAGCATAAGAGCATAAAAGTCATATTTTGGACAAATTGTGATATCTAACCTAACTCTACTCTCCTAACGCTGCTGATTCACTGTGCCTCATTGGCTGCATCCTAAGCCAATCAGAGTGCTTTTTTCATTCCATAATCACTAGGCATCTTGACGCTAAATACAAGATGAACGTTAAAATATGACTTGGTCAATTAT
>NW_028180406.1:0-20410 GCF_964030765.1 Micromesistius poutassou | reverse complement strand
AAAAAAAACACTTTTCTTCCATCATTTTTATTCTTTAGTTGCTGAGGGAGGAAAAAGAATAATTAGTACCTTGATCGGTAAAATATGCGGCCCGTTTCGCCATTTTGATCAGGATTTCCATGATCCATACATCACGTCTTTATAGGTTTGCCGTGAACGCGCACAACCCTGTGTTAACCAACCCCGTGTTGATTGAACTAATTCATAACCGGTGCTGTGGAACCGACAGCTCTGGGTTAGTCGGCACAGGATCGGACAACCTAGAGTTCAGCGTTAACTCTGTGTTTGTTAAACCTCCGTTCTTGGAACACCCCTCTGATTGACTCCGGTGCTGCAGTAAACATCATCAGTGAAAAGACATTTAGTAACCTGAGTGTCCAGCCCCGCCTCCTGCACACAGATCTAAGGATACTAGCCTATGGATCCAAAGACGCGCTGCCCATCCTAGGGAAATTCACAAGCAGCGTGGAGGCGCGGAACAAGAACAAAATAGATGGAACGTTCTACATGATGGCTGCTCCCTACTCAGCTACCAGACAGCTGATGAACTGGGGTTGATCAAAATTGTACACTTTATCAGCCCTCCTCCAATTAGGCTCACAGTGGCAGATGAGCTTGTGAACAGCCACCCCGAGCTGTTTGATGGCATCGGTAAGCTCAAAGACTTTCAAGTCACACTGCATATCAACCCAGACATACAACCAACATGCCAGCCACATTGCAGAGTTCCTTTGCATGTACGTGAGAAAGTTGAAGCTAAGCTACGGAAACTCGAAGCCGAGGACATCGTTGAGGAAGTGACAGGCCCGACGCCCTGGGTCTCGCCCGTCGTAACGCCACCAAAGCCCAAAGATCCAGACATGGTGCGCATATGTGTCGACATGCGCCAGGCCAACACAGCCATCCAAAGAGAGCGTCACCTGACTCCTACTGTGGACGACGTCATTCACGAACTGAATGGAGCGACTGTATTCTCAAAGCTGGACCTGACGTCGGGATACCACCAGCTGGAACTACATCCCAACAGCAGGTACATTACCACGTTCACAACACACCTGGGACTGAGGAGGTACAAGCGCCTCAACTTCGGCATCTCCTCAGCTGCAGAGGTGTTTCAGAATGCTATCCATCAGACGCTTCAGGGCATTGCCGGAGTGAAGAATCTCAGCGATGACATCATCGTTTACGGGGCGACACAGGCTGATCATGACAAGAGCCTGACTGCTGTGTTCCAGCGACTAATAGAGCGCGGCCTCACACTGAACCGAAAGAGGTGCGAGTTCAACAAGACTCGACTAGAGTTCTTCGGGTTCATATTCTCAGACGGCGCCATCTCAGCTGATCCAAAGAAGGTCGACAGTATACGCCAAGCCGACAAACCCAAGGATGCAGCAGAGGTAAGAAGCCTTTTGGGCATGGCAAACTACTGCTCACACTTCATTCCTGACTTCGCTACAGTCACGGAGCCGCTGAGAAAGCTCACGAGGAAGAGCACTCCCTGGCAGTGGGGTGCGGAACAGGACGCAGCGCTGAGCACGCTGAGAGAGAGTCTCACCAGTGAGACCAGGATGGCATACTTCGACCCGAACATGGAAACAGAGCTCATCGTCGACGCTAGTCCAGTAGGACTAGGTGCAATACTACTGCAAAAGAACAAAGAAAAGAAACACATCATCGCATATGCAAGCCGAGCGCTCAGTGATGTAGAGAGGCGCTACTCTCAAACAGAGCGTGAAGCGCTCGCAATCATATGGAGCTGCAAACATTTTCATCTCTACATCTACAGCAAAGAGTTCACTATGGTGACGGATCACAAGCCACTCGAGCTCATCTGGAACAACCCGAGGTCCAAGCCACCCGCCAACCCGGCAGACTACATGTCCCGTCACCCAATCCCAGCACAAGCACCTACCAAAAGTAGCTGAAGAATACGTGAACTTCATCATGCAGAACAACACACCAAAAGCAATGACTCAAGGATTGAAATCAAGTGTGAGACACTCAAAGATGAAACGCTACAAAAGGTCAGTACTCTCATACGCAACAATACGTGGCACACAGTCACACAAGACACTACTGAGACAATATGAACATGTGAAAAGCAAGCTCACAGTGTCACATGAAAATGACATCATACTAAAGGGTTCCAGAATCGTCATTCCCTCCTCACTTGAGCACAGGGTCCTCCAGCTCGCACACGAGGCACATCAGGGAATCACAAAGACAAAGGCACTCCTGAGAGAGAAGGTGTGGTTTCCAAACATCGATCGACAAGCTGAGGCGATGGTGAGAAACAGTTTGGCATGTCAAGCTAATACACACAACGAACCTCTGGAGATGTCAGACCTCCCCGACACAGTCTGGCAGGATGTCAGTGCAGACTTCTACGGCCCACTGCCGACAGGTGAACACTTGCTAGTTATCGTGGACGAGTACTCCCGGTATCCTGTAGTGGAAGTCATGCACTCCACCTCTGCAAATTCTGTTATCCCTGTCATGGACAAGATCTTCTCGATGCTTGGCATCCCCAGAACGTTGAAGACCGACAACGGCCCCCCTTTCAACGGTGAGCAGTTCAGCAAGTTTGCGGCCTACATGGGGTTTCACCATCGAAAAATCACACCACTATGGCCTCAGGCAAACGCAACTGCAGAGAGGTTCATGAGAACACTTGGAAAGTGCCTCCGTGTTGCCCACATGGAGAATATCCCCTGGAAGCAGCATCTCTACACATTCCTACGTGGTAGGAGTACCGTGCAACACCACACAGCACAACAACAACATCACCCGCTGAGTTGCTGCTCAAGCGCAGGATACACACAAAGATGCCTTCAGTGAGCACACCTATCGGACCAGACGAGGATCTTCGCCGGAGAGACCGCAAGGGCAAAGCCAAAATGAAGGTGTACTCGGACACTCGCCGTCACGCTACGCCTTACCCTCTCCAACCTGAGGGGTGTTCCACAAAGCCGGTTTTATCACTTACCCAGCTAAGTTAACCCAGGGTTAGCGGCAACCCTAGGTTTTCCGTTCCAAAATGACCACGGCATGTAAGTTGCTATGGAAACATATGCTCTCAATCAAACCTGGTCGGAGCAGGTTTTGCGCAGGTTAAGTTTGGAAGATAACCCGGTTTTGCTCAGAGTAGGCTATTTAAACCCACGTTTATCGCAGCTTTTACGTGTTCGCCTATTGATATCGGAGCGCAAATAATTTGTGCAATTCACAGAGAGATTAATTAGACCACGGCTCGACATATTGTCCTTTCCGGATGACTTTTTGCTGGAGAGATATCGTTTTTCACGTGATTCTTTGATATATTTAAATAGCCTTCTCCAACCCTACATTGCAAATGTTACCAATCGTGGATCTGCCCTCAGTTCACTACAAACAATTTGCATAGCTTTCCGTTTTTTTGCGACGGGTAGCTTTTTGTACAGTGTAGGAGATGCTGAGCACATAGGCAAAGCTACCGTCTGCCGCTCAGTGCGTCTGTCTTGCGCTGAAGCGGTTGTTGCGTAACTTCATGGAGTTTCACCAACTTGCAGGTCAGCATTATCTACTTTAAGTGTTCCCAAATGGCTCCGAAATTATCCTTGTTGACTTTTCATCTGGGTGTTATATTTCAGGATTTCCTAATGTAATTGGGTGCATTGATGGCACACATCCAATGTGAGCAATACATTTCAACAGGGTGCGTTGCATTATGAACATATCATAGACCTCATATAATTGTTGTGCTTGTGCAAGATAGCTCAAAGTTTGTATTTGATCGCAGGGCAATTCGATGGGGATCTCCTAGGAGATCGAGGGTATCAATGCCTCCCGACGCTCATCACCCCGTACCCTAATCCCGCTCCTGGACCACAGACAACATTTAACCTGGCACACAGCAGAACCCGCGTTAAGATTGAAAATACATTCTGGATATTGAAGTCCAGATTCCAATGCCTACGTGGACTAAGAGTTTGTCCGGAACGGGCATGCGATGTAATTGTTGCATGCGCCGTCCTCCACAATAGCCACTCTGCGCAAAGAGATGCCTCCCCACTTTACCCGTTCCTCGAGGAGGAACACATTCGCAAATGTTTGTAAGGGCTGACAAAGGATGCGAGACCACATTTGCAGAAATCATTTAAATAAAAAAAAATAAAAAAAAACACTTTTCTTCCATCATTTTTATTCTTTAGTTGCTGAGGGAGGAAAAAGAATAATTAGTACCTTGATCGGTAAAATATGCGGCCCGTTTCGCCATTTTGATCAGGATTTCCATGATCCATACATCACGTCTTTATAGGTTTGCCGTGAACGCGCACAACCCTGTGTTAACCAACCCCGTGTTGATTGAACTAATTCATAACCGGTGCTGTGGAACCGACAGCTCTGGGTTAGTCGGCACAGGATCGGACAACCTAGAGTTCAGCGTTAACTCTGTGTTTGTTAAACCTCCGTTCTTGGAACACCCCTCTGGTGACATGGTGTTGTTGTTTTTTTTAACAATGTATTTATTTTCCTTTTTTTTACACACACATCTGACGATACAAACATAAAAAAAAAAAAAAAAAAAAAAAAATGAACATTACAAGACAGTTACTGGTACAAAGAAAGCAAAACAACAATCACAAATAAAACAAAACAAAACAAAGCGACAACAGCACTACTCCTCTTCAGCTCCATCCATTAAATGTGACAAATTTCTGTTCTTTATATAACTTATAAAACGTCCCCACACCTCCTGAAACTTTTCTTGTTTGTCCTTAAGAATGTATGAGATCTTTTCCAAAGGTAAACATAAACATAATTCCTTGAACCACTGTGTAATACTTGGTTTGTCTGGCCTCTTCCAGGACAATGCTATCATTCTTTTAGCTTGAAGAAGACATATCGATAAACATTTGCTCATTACTCTTTATCTTGTGTCCCTCTGGGTAAAGACCGAGCAGGAAGATCTTTGGTTCTGGTACGATATTTATTGACAAAATCTTCTGTATTTCCTGCCCGACCTTCCCCCAAAACTCCATCAATTTTGGACAGGACCATAGACAGTGGAACAATGTGCCTCTATTTTCACCGCATCTGGTGCATACATCTGGAATATTACAATTATACTTATTGAGTTTAACTGGTGTGATGTACACTCTCATAAGCCAGTTGTATTGTAGAAGTTTTAGACGAGTATTCCCAGTCTGGGATTGGGCTTGTGCACACGCCGTGCTCCATTGTTCCACTGTTAAATCCTCCCGGATATCTGCTCTCCAGGCATTAAGTCTATCTTCCGAGGATTCCGGAGAGGAGTCAACCAATAGAGGATAAAAATCTGATATCATCCCCCTTCTAAATGGGTCATTAACCAAAGCTTTCTCCAGCACAGACGTGGATGGGGCCAGCATGGATTGCCCCAAATTAGTTCTAATAAAATCCCTCAGTTGCAGATATTTAAAGAAGTGTTTGTGAGGGATATCATATTTAGTGACAAGTTCCTCGAACGAGAGCATACTCCCTCGACCCCTCTCAAATACGTCCCTTAGTTGACCTATTCCCCTATCCGCCCATAATTTAAACCCCCCATCAGCTCTGCCTGGCACAAATTGGTTATTACCCCATATTGGGCTGAAGCAAGAGAGACGCGAATGTTCTCCCAGATATATATTGACCTCATGCCAGACTTCAATCATTGTTTTAACTATAGGATTGCTTGTAATTCTTTTTAGGTTTTTATAAGTATCTGAGTACATATAAAGGGGGAGTGGTAATTTCAAGGAGCTCGATTCCACATCTTTCCATGCCGGCGCCGCATCCGTTGTAAAGTAGAACATTAGCGTTCTCAATTGAGCTGCCCAAAAATACCACAGCAGGTTAGGACACTTTAATCCCCCCCTATCATAGGGTAGATAGAGCAAGGACAATCTAAGTCTAGGACGTCTATTGTTCCAAATAAAGTTGGTAAACAATTTCCTGGTTCTAGAAAATAAGTTTGGTGGAGGTGGCAAGGGTACGTTTTGAAATAAATATAATAGTTTGGGAAGTACATTCATTTTGAGTATATTAATTCTGCCAATTAAAGATATTGAAAGACTTGACCATCTATTAATTGAATTTTCGATTGTGGTTAAAATTGGGTTATAATTAGTATTCACCATCTCTTCCAACCTTGGCACAATTTGGATTCCCAAATACGTAAAGACATTTACTGGTCTGAAGTGACAGACATGACCGGGAGGGTTTGATCTTTCTTCCGAGTTCAGAAGCATAATGGATGACTTGGAGTTGTTTACTTTGTAGCCAGATATGCGACCATATGATGTTATTAGATCTAGAATAGCTGGAACAGATACCTCCAAATTTTTTAGGAATAGTATTACATCATCAGCATATAAAGATATGCGGTGCTCTAGATTTTCTATATTAATACCTGTAATTAGTGTATGTTCCCTTACAGCAATAGCAAATGGTTCAATTGCGATCAAAAATAAGAGAGGTGATAAAGGGCATCCCTGTCTACAGCCTCTATTGATCCTAATCGGTCCAGATATATTATTGTTGGTTATTATTTCTGCATATGGATCGTTGTACAACAGTCTTACCCACTTACAAAAGTTCTCCCCCAAGCCAAATCGACCAAGGAGCTCGAATAGAAACGGCCACTCTACGCGGTCAAAGGCCTTTTCGGCATCGAGAGACAAAAAGGCTGTATCTGGCGCCCCCTTCTGGACATGCAGTAAATTCAATACTCTCCTTACATTGTGAAAACCCTGGCGGGCCACCATGAACCCATTCTGGTCCTCATCTATAATTTCTGGTAAAACAAGTTCTAGTCTCTTTGCAAGTATTTTGCAAAGTATCTTAAGATCAGAATTTAGGTGACATGGTGTTGTGCTCTCAACCCAGGCACAATAAACTTACTACAGCCTACAATCCTAAGCCGTACAGGGTGACCACCGTCAAGGGCTCTATGGTCACGGCTGAGCGGAATGGACACCAAGTGACAAGAAACTCCTCCTTCTTCAAGAAGCTCAACCCTGGCCTGCGTGACACATCTGCAACAGAAGAAGAGGATGGAGAAGTCACCGCTGACACAGTCCCAGTGTTGGAAAGGTACCCCGCTAGGCACCGACAGCCTCCACAGTACCTCAATGACTTTGATACAGCCTGAGAAAACAGGCAACATGGACTAAAAAAATAAAATAAAAATGGCCTGTGAAATGGACTGAATTTGCTAAAGTTTGAAAAGAGTGCTCAGTAATATAAAAAAAGAGATTCATCTGTAGACAAGTTTCTGAATCTGAAAGTGTTTACAAGGGTGATTCTATGTTCTATATTTGAAATGGCATTTGTGAAAGCACTTACTTGATGCATTACACTGAAGCAATCTGATTGTTTATTTCATAGTGTTTAATGTTGTTTACAGACCAAGTAGATGTTTAGTTAATGAGTAACCAGAAGTGGAAGTAACAGACAACTTTGAGTTCAAGTAAAAAAAATAAATAATAAGTGATGTAATATTCAGATCACGCCAGTAGTAGTAGTAGTAGTAGTAGTAGTAATTTATTTATTTGTCCCCGTAGGGAAATTGAGTTGCAGCAGATCACTTGACATTTCATCTAAAAAAAACAACAACAACAACACAGATAAAAACAGCACAGTACAACTTTCACACAGATTAACACTCATCATCAGTGAGTCAGCTTTATATTTATCACAGCCTTAACCTGGTCAGACCAGCTGAGCAGGCTATGAGCTGACCAACACTAACAGTGACTATCGATTATTATTAAGGGATTTAATGGCCTGGGGCACAAAAGAAAATTTAGCTCTGTTTTTAATAAACAGAGGGGGGCGATATCGTCGCCCGGATGGAAGAGGGTTAAATGAGTGGGCAAGGGGGTGCCTTTGGTCACCTATAATATTCCTTGCCTTTTTCTCTATCCTATCTCTGTAGATGCCTTCCATACATGGCAAAGTAATGCGCAGCAATTTACTAGATATGGTTATAATTCCTCTAACCCTCTTTTTCTGTGCCTCTGTGGCATTGCCAAACCAGCAGGTAATACAAAAAGAAAGAATGCTTTCAATGAAGGAGCAATAGAACATTTGAAGCATTCTCCTTTCAACATTAAAGGACAGGAGTTTCTTTAGGTGGAACATTCTTTGTTGAGACTTGGTGCAGATTTGATCTGTCCACTTGTCCCACTTAAGCTTGCTGTCAAGCACAATCCCTAAATATTTAAACTCACAGACTTGTTGTATTGGCTTTCCATTAATTAAGGTTACTGTGTTGGGGGCTTCCTCTTTTCTAAAATCAACACACATTTCCTTGGTTTTAGATGGATTGAGGAGGAGGTTTGACTTTTCGCACCAGTTAACAAAATATTCAAGTACTGGGCCATGCTCCTTTTCCTCATCATGTAAAAGACTGACCAAGGCAGTATCATCCGCATACTTCATAAAGAATCTATTTTGAAAGATGCTAGAACATGAATTAGTGTATAAATTAAATAAAAGAGGGGACAGAACACATCCCTGAGGGGAGCCAATGGAAGTGATCATTTTTTCAGAGAGTGATGTTCCTACTTTGACCTGCTGGATTCTACCACTAAGAAAATCCACAATCCAGGCAATCAGGCCAGCTTCAAGTGCAAATTCCGATGATAATACATTGGCTAAAGTTCTGGGCCTGATTGTATTAAAAGCGGATGAGAAATCCGCAAATAAAATCTTAACATGAGCCTTGGGCTTCTCAAGGTGACTATAAATTATGTGCAAAAGAGTCGCAATGGCGTCATCCACCCCTCTGGATGCTTGATAAGCGAATTGCAGGGGGTCTAAGAGATGCTGTGTGTTAGACAAAATAAATTTCTTTACAAGACGCTCAAAGCACTTCATTATAAGTGATGTCAGAGCAATAGGACGAAAGTCGCTAGGCTGACTAGGATTTGAGGTCTTTGGCACTGGAGTAATGACCGCAGTTTTCCAAAGAGCGGGGACAATTTCAGAGGTGATGGAGGACTTAAAAAGGCCTGTAAACACAGGTGCTAATTGGTCTGCACAATTTTTTAAGACATTACCACTAATATTGTCAGGACCTGGGCTTTTCCGCGTGTTACAGCCTCTGAAAAGCTGACGGACCTGAAATTCCTCAATTTTAATGTTTGATGGAGGAGGTGGGAGGGGGTTAACAGTAAAAACCTCATCTGCAGGCTCTAGACTCTCAAAACGGCAGAAGAAGGCATTTAGCTGGTTCGCCATCTCAATTCCCTCACTCCCATTTAGGGGGAGGGAGGGTTTCCCCCTACCCTTGTGTGGTATACTTGTCATCTTTTTAACTCCCTGCCAAGCCTCTCTGGAGTTACTGGAGGTCAGGGAGGCCTCTAACTTAAGTTTATAGTTGTGTTTGTCCAAGTACACCTGTCTCTTAATTTCTCTTTGTAGTTCCCTTCTTGTGTGCTCATCTTGGTTTCTATAGGCTTTCCTTTTCTGAATAATAAGCTTCTTTAATTTGCTGGTAAACCATGGCTTATCATTTGAATAAACTTTGAATGTCCTATTGGGCAACACAGAGTCCACACAAAAATTAATATAGCCAGACACTGCCTCAACCTGCTCATTAATGTCGGTTGTGTCAAAGACTTCCCATGAAGTACAATCAAAACAGCCCTGCAGTGCCATGGTGCTTTCATTGTCCCACACTTTAACAGTCTTGACCTGGGGCTTCTCCCTCTCAAGCAGCCTTCGGTAGGCAGGGCAGAGATAGACCACATTATGGTCTGATGTTCCAAGTGGAGGAAGTGGAGTTGCAGTGTATGCGTCCTTAACAGTTCCAAAACATAAATCCAGTTTTGGAACTGAAATACTGAAATAAATAAAAACTGAAATAAATCCAGTAGTCTGAATCAATGTTAATGTTTACCATAAGCTTGCACGTACTGCTTACATCATTACGGTAGTATAAGCGCCAACCGGATGTGATGCCCGGGCGCGAGTTCTGTTTAGTTCTCCAGCAATAAAACAACATAATGCGAAGCTCCGTTTCATCCTTTATAGTAAGCTAAGTAAACGCTATTTTTTTTCTCGCGAACAAGTAAGAGCAAAGCCGAGTTGGTTTGACAAAGAACTGGAGAGCTAGTCACGGGCCCCTCCTTATATCTCCCTTTCTGTCCATCGAGGATGTTGTTATTTACGATATCTCATGCACACACCATGTTTACAGGTACGACACTAGAATGGGGTGTCCGGCTTGTCCTTGCCCCTAGACTAGCCTCAGGTCACCCTGATCCTTGACCTCTATGTTAGTGGGTAAACACAGATAAGTTAATCAACAGACCTTATGGCACCCTACAGGCCACAGTTAGAGAGGAGTGGTGACTTGTCTTCTTAAGCTTTTCTTCACCATTATTATATTTATATAGCATATAGGCCAGATGAAAAGTATATGTTAGCATAATAATGTAAGGTAAATTTTCTTCCATAGTCTCACAGTAACGGACGTTGTGGTCAGCTGATTCGGACATTGAAACACAAGCAGGTTCATGATGATTTATTTATTGAACAATTCACATGACTCTGCATTAGCAATCAAACCACTGTTATGCAATCAATATTAAAACTGCACAGTAAGATAATGATGCATATTGTGTCGACATTCATTTATCAAGAATATGTGGTTTTTATATCCACTCCAGTGTAAGCCACACCATTGTAGTTGCCGGTGGATGGGAAGACCAGCATGCTGCCATTCATGCATGTGATTTTCACTGTGGCCGAGTAGGCCAGGTTGATGACTGCTCGTCCCACTGACACCTCACCGCGCAAGGTCTTTCCTGCCGGGACCGTCATATTGATCTCATCTGATTCGGTTATGGTCTCAGAGGAGGTCATTGAGGAGGACTGCTGCGTTCCCGCGGTCACGCTAAACCCACCAGACACCTCCACCAGACTCGGGATCCCTGCTTTAACAGACATGCTGACGGTGGACTCAATCTTATTGGTGGTGCTCCAGGTGGAAGACTTGGTCACAGATCTGCTGTACGTACATTTCTGCACTTGAGCCACAGGAGTGTCGTTTCGATAAGACACAGATTTTAGATATTCTTTGTTTACCTACATTAAACACAGAAAAACACAAAGATGCATATTGTTCAGGCAACATACAAAATAATACTTAATAACCTGTACAGAAAATATAAACTTATTTAGTCTAACATTTATACTTCATAAATACATTTACACTTCATAATCCCCAGGGGGAGAAATTCTAAAGATTTAAGTGCTGACACTATTTTATTGAACTAATGTAATTAAACAAGACATTACTGTCAACCACAAATCAAATTATAATGTTTATACGGTGGACAGGAAGTAGTCCTTTATGGAACGCAAAGTGGGCCAACGAGCAATTGCTATGCTGATGATGACACTCAAAATGTAGATCAGCACCAACCCCTCCTCTCAGCTCCCACCCAGTCAACTGCCTACAGTTACTAGTCCACCTCTAATCTGTAATCTGAGGAGTAATCTGCCCTATGAAATATAGGTATTAAACATGCTTTTGTAGTGATAGGCTTTTCAGAGTTAATAAAGAAACACTTAAGTGAAAGTGAAGTTAAGTGAAATGTGTTGGCCCACTTATCCTACCATATTCTGACTCAGGTCTTCCACACTTAGCAGCACTCACCTGGGGTTTGTACATGGCCAGGCTGCGAAAGGTCACGTCGGATAGCACAGACGACTTGATGGCACTGATGAAGAGGAATCCCATACAGTCGACGTCTCCGCCAGCACTCCCCTGCAACCCCAGGCAGACTCCAGACCCCACATCGATGGAGTACTCGGTCTTCAGCCCCCAGCTATTCATGTACTCGAAGAACTCGCGTCCAGAACTCGTCCAGAACCTGATGCCACCCAGACGTGTCCCGGCACCATTCCCCCACAGGGACAGCTTGGTGATGCGCTCGCCAAGTTGGAAGGTAAACTCACTGAAAGTGTGTGCCTGTCCAAAGGTCTCCACACGCCCGTCGGTCAGTTCTGCCCGCACAGCTTTGATCTGCCAGCCGCCCACTGCCACTCCAATCTTCTTGAGGGTGGCACCATTGTCACGGCCAGTGAACTCAAATGAACTGCCTCCGTCTCCACCGATGAGATGCAGTGAAGTCGCCATGTTTAATAACCTGCAACAGAAATGTTCATCAATACAATCTATTGCAATGCTAAACACTAGAGTTCTTAGGTTCAAGACTCACCTACAGCCAGCTGAGACAACCTTCTTAAAGACCAATATGAATGTAACTAACTTATCAGCTTCCTGACTTTGTTAAATAGGCAGCCGCCCCCCCCCCCCCCCCCCCACTCCCCCGTCAACAATCCTGCCCGACCACAACCAAACCCCACCCCCCCCCGTCAACAATCCTGGCCGACCGCACCCAACCCCCCCCCCCCCCCCGTCAACAATCCTCTGGACCGCAACCAACAACAAACAATATAGAAAACACGTTGATATGTGTAATATGTCAAATGAAATTCCATCTAGTGAAATGGACTTGGCAGATTTTTCTATAAGTATGTTTAAATACATTTATAGTGCATAGTCCCATAAAATAAATGGTTTCATTATCTTCACATTAAATATCTCACGCTCTCACAACAAATATCACGCCAAAAAAGAAAAGTAGGCCTACCCGTTAGATCTCTCGTTGCTTCGGACGAGCGCTAAATTGCTGCGGCCTGCGGCCCTATTCTGCTACACACAGTTCACGCCGGAGGCACATTTAGTCTTAAAATATATATTATTTATTGTCAACTGTGGCAGGCCCGGTTCCAGAACAGAATGCCTTGGGGTGCATCTGAGATTATAGGGGGTGCACCAGTACTATAGTAAAACCAGCTACCCAGCTTCAGTTCAGACTTCGCTTTTTACACTAGGCCTTTCTACCAGTAGATAGACAAGCACTACATGTTGGGACAAAAACATTTACTGTGCTTAAAAGATGGTATCACATCATGTCTTGTGATGTGGAGAACATTTCAGCTGCAACGTTAGCTTATTGATATCCAAGCTTTGGATATGAGAATGAATTAATAATGGTTAAATTAAATCAAATTTGAAAAGGCTCAAGAGGTTCACATACTTTCAAGCAGCACTGTAGCCTTGTGAGACCAAATAATTTAACAACATAAACATAAAACATGCTCTGTATTTATATAAGTGAACCACTAAATGTCACAAAATAATTTTACATTATCATTCACAAGATAATGCTTGAAATATATCACTTCATGTCTAATACATCTAGATTATATGGAACCTTTTGAATTAAATTACAAAAAAATAGCTTTTCCCTGATATTCTAATATTATGAGATGCACCTTTATGTGAACCACTTAATGTCAATAAGTGCTTATTCTGCTGCCCAAAACTTTTAATGCTGACAGATAAAACCCAATTAGGAATGTTATTTTCACAAAAAGTAATCAGTAATACATAGTGCCTTTCTTAAAGTTCACAAGATTGTAAATAAATACAATCAAAACACAATTGGCAAATATGGGTTCTTATGAACAACACAGTGGCGCCGGCAAAGGCTGCTTGTCCGGGAGTGAGAGCTGCGCCGGCAAAGGCAGCGAGTCGGGCAGGATTGAGCTAGCGTTGCTAGTGCTAGTGTTCACAACGGTTATACTGTCTGATGTATTGGATTCTTTTGCGGTGTTCTTTTTTTATTTTCGGATATCCATTGTAAATGCCTAATTGTTGCTGCCGAAGAAGTTTAATGTCACTGACGTGCGCGCCGCCGGACGGGGCGCA
This sequence comes from Micromesistius poutassou, assembly GCF_964030765.1. NCBI lineage: Eukaryota > Metazoa > Chordata > Actinopteri > Gadiformes > Gadidae > Micromesistius > Micromesistius poutassou. Next base: position 6,615 of record NW_028180406.1, on the reverse strand, counting down.
GTTCACGCGCACCTGTCATAATAATAATAACGTTCTTATCGGTTTAGTGAGCAAAATAAATGCAGCAAACAACGGTATTTAATGGAACAATTCGTTTTGTGAGCAAGTGTTTTATTTTTTTTAATCATATTTATAAAAAAATTATAATAATTCACTCCCTCCTTTTTTCAATTGAGGGTGCAAACAATTTTTTTGGGGGTGCAATGCATGCTTATGCACCCCCGTAGAACCGGGCCTGAACTGTGGTCAGCTGTACAAAGTGGTAGCACTAGAACAGACACAGAGACACACACGCACACAAGTGAGAATCCCGTCCATCTTATAATGTAAGCATTAAGATTCTACAGAGTCTCACTCCGGCCAAAAACCAAAAGGTGCCAACTGTTGTGTGCCCGTGAGGCCACACGTTGACGCACCTAGCCCTAAGCCTCCCACTGCCCAATCACTGGGTAGGACATCTGCTATTAATCTGGACAATAAATGAACACTGTTGAATTGCTGAACTGTTGTAACTAATGATCTGCTGTATCTGAAATGTTATATTACTGATCTGCTGTTTCAACAATAAGTGTAGCCTACTGTCTACCTCAAAGAAAAGCGGAACCATCATAACCATCTGTTCATAAAAAAGACTGCCATATGTGAAACATCGAAATGCTGAAATATTGGAACTGCTGATATGCAGTTTCGATGCTAAGGATACCGGTGGCCTCCGAAGAAAACGGGAACAATCGTGTAGGCCTACATCTTACATCCGACTTTCAGTGACACTACCATATATGAACAGGACTTCCGAATGACACTACCATATATGAACAGGACTTCCGAATTTAGTGCGAGCATCACGTGGAATGAGAGAATTATGTTCAGGTACATGAGAGAATTATGTTCAGGTACATGAGAGAATTATGTTCAGGTACATGAGAGAATTATGTTCAGGTACATGAGAGAATTATGTTCAGATGCATAAGAGAATTATGTTCAGATGCATGAGAGAATTATGTTCAGATGCATAAGAGAATTATGTTCAGGTACATGAGAGAATTATGTTCAGATGCATGAGAGAATTATGTTCAGGAGAGAAATGCCCTCCAGCAAAGTTTACGAATCCAAATCTCTTAATATGAAGGATCAAACCTTCAAATTAATAAAGTAACCAGAGCCGGCCCTGTGTTGGATCAGACCTTCATATTAATAATTAATATTATTAATAATATAATAACTACAGTCAGCCCTGTGTTGGATCAGGCCAAAACCTTCATATTAATAAAAGATACTGTTGTTGACCAGTGATCAATGATTTGATGAGCTGAAACAAGGATTATAATGTAAAGACGTCACCAAACTTTCCGATATAGAAAAATTGAAAAAAAAATGGAATTAATGAATTTTTAAAAAGTGTAAAGATACCAGCAGGTCATGAGAGGGTTCCTCTAAGTAAACCCTTTTGAAGGTCTCTGTATTGCGTTTGGAGAAAAGCTCTTCTACATATTAAAGTGATGGGAGATAGGATTATTCTCAACACTAAATTGTTGATGATGGTTAATCTGCACGCATGAAACACACGTCATAGAAATTTGCAATGTCAAAGAAAATATTCTAACCTATAAAAAATCTGCTGTTATCCTCAAGGAAGTGTGAGGGAAAAACTAAAGTATATGGAATCAGTGCAAATCCACTTCAATAGTTACTATAAACTATGGAAGGTGAGCTGTGTTTATCTTAATGCTTAAGGGACAAACCGTTGAATTTTTCTGTATGATAGGCATGGGTTTTTAGAATTATTGATCTGAACTGGAAACAAGATTTAAATGAACTATCAAGGTTGTTTGTTTTAAGGACTTTTTTTATGTTGTGAGTGAACAAGTTTATCTTCACCCCAATAAAGACAAGTTTAATGAATCAACTATCATGTTTGCACATTGTCATTTAAAAGAGCCTTTTGATTTCTCTTCCAGGGGAGCTTCGAAGGGTCTGTGCTGACTTTGTGCAGAGAGTTTCAGACCCAGTTTTCAAAAGTCTCCTGGATGACCTTTGGAAATATGAAGTGTTGAGTACTGAGGAAAAGAAGTCTGTGATGCAGGACAAGACAAACACAACAGACCGGGCACGTTGGGTGATCGAAACGGTGACCGCCAAAGGGGACACAGCAAGTCAGATAATGATTGATAGCTTGAAGGAGAGGGACAAACACTTATGCATCACCCTGGGTCTGATCTCTGCTCCTACTGCTGGTGGGAGAAGAAAGATTTAACCGTCGACTTTAGGTAATTGAACACATGTTTAGAATAGGACCTCCTGCCTGTGCTAGTACATATACATACATATACACATATATTTACATACATATACATTACATCTAACCCCTATACATACATACATACATACAGGCAGGCAGGCAGGCAGGCAGGCAGGCAGACATACACATACATACATACATACATACATACATACATACATACATACATACATACATACATACATACATACATACATAGGCCTACATACATACATACATACATACATACAGTGGACTAAGCTTTTCCTCTCAGGTACCTTGTATATTCAGATATAGGAGGTTGTCAGGCTGGCTTGTAACCAGAAGGTTGCTAGTTCGATCCCTTTTGTGTGTCCCTGAGCGAGACCCCTAACCCTAACTGCTCCAGATGAGCTGGCTGTCACATTGCATGGTTTACTCCACCGTGTGTATGATGGTTGTAAGTTGCTTCCCTAAATGTAAATATAGATAAGATTTGTTTAAGTATATATTAAGTATAGATAAGTATTTTTTCTATAGTTGTGATCCCAGACTTGGTAAGTTGACATTGCGCCAAAGAAAGTTTTTGTTTTTGCTTATCTTGACACATCACAAAATTCTACTCCTCACATACAAGTCCTGTCACGCTCTGGCCCCCGTTACCTCTCTGACCCCCTCCACCCCGACACCGCCCTGCTCTCCCTCAGGTCCTCTGACAAGGACCAGCTGGCGACTCCCCGCACTAGACTCCAGACCCTTGGGGACAGGGCCTTCTGCGTGTCCGCCCCCACTCTGTGGAACCAGCTCCCCCCCCACATCAGCTGTGCCCCTTCCGTGGAGACGTTCAAAAAGTACACAAAAGCACACCTTTCCTCTGAGGCCTGTGGCCTCTAACCCACGACCCCACCCAGCGCCTTGAGCATTTGCACTCTCACTCATGTGTTGGATTTAACACTATAGTGGTGCATTTAACACTATAACTTAAATAAGAAAGTAGGGGAAACCGGAGAAAGAGTGACAAAAGACTTTATTTTTACTAGCGAACAAGTAAGAGCAAAGCCGAGTTGGTTTGACAAAGAACTCGAGAGCTAGTCCTGGGACCCTCCTTATATCTCCCTTTCTGTCCATCAGGAATGCTGTTATTTGCGATATTTTCTGCATACACCATGTCTACCTAGTTTCCTAATCTGTTTGTTTTTACTCTATGTCAGTGGGTAAACACAGATAGGTTAATCAACAGACCTTATGACAGGTCATAGTTCAAGAGGGGTGGTGACTTGTCTTCTTAAGCTTTTCTTTATCATTGTTATATTTATATGGTATATAGGCCAGATGAAAAGTATATGTTAGCATAATAATGTAAGGTAAATTTTTCTTCCATACTCACTTGCCTACACACACACCCTCACCTCTATTATTATTTTTGATAATCCCCAATGATTAGCACAATCTTTAATCATTTTCCCCAAGTGGCAGCTAGCATTGGGTCATATGTTTTTTTTATATATATATTATACATGTTAACATGGATATAACCAAAGTCCCACTCTCAGGGTTTTCACCGTAACATGATCCTGACCCAGGAATGTTCAGACGTCTGTTTGGGGCAAAATAAAAGTGGTTTGTGGAAAAGGCTTCTTTCTTGCTTCATTTATTGTTTGACATATTTTTTAACCTGTCATGCTAACATAATATCCATCAATACTTTTAATATAGTAAATATAGAACTGGGAGAACGAGCTACAAGTGACCCTTTCTGATCAGTTTTGGAGTAAAGCCCTTAAAAATATCAAACTTTCCTCTTCATGTATGCGGCTTGGCCTCATTCAATTTAAAGTGCTACACAGGATTCATTATAGCAAGTCCAAGCTCTCTAAAATTTACCCAGATACGGTTGAGGATAAGTGTAATAGATGCTCGCTCTCGCCGTGTGACCTAACCCATATGTTTTGGACATGCCCAAAGTTATTTACCTTCTGGGATTCATTCTTTAGGGTTATCTCCGAAATAGCGCAGATCCATATCCAACCATCTCCTCATGTAGCCATTTTTGGAAGACTTCCAGATGGTAATGCTGTATTATTATTGCCGCTTTATTATTATTATTTTTTTTTTTTATCGTAAATATATATATATATTTTTTGCTTTTTGTTTTATGTCCTTGTCATTTATTTGCTTAACTATTTGTGTAGCGTCTGTTTTGTATTGTCCTTTTCTGTTTGCTCTTGTGTCTTTTTTGTTTTTGTTTTGTTGAGGAAGCCTGTAAGGGGAAGGGGGTGGGGTCGGAGGGGTTAAGAAGTCATAATAATTTGGAAAAACTGAAAATGCCTTCTGCTGTACCTGTTTGTGTTATGTACATCATACTGCATCATTTTCTTTAATAAAATGTTAAAACAAAAAATATATATATAGTAAATATTATCACATTAATATAATTCAGCACGATTCAATAAATAATGGAATACATCAGCGTTAAGCCAGCAGTCCCATATCCAGGATGTGTTGGCCCTGCTGGGCAGGTGGCGTTCTCTAAGGGGGACCTAGAACTGTGGGCCTATCGTGACATTTGCAATGTAGGGTTGGAGAAGGCTGTTTAAATATATCAAAGAATCACGTGAAAAACGATATCTCTCCAGCAAAAAGTCTTCCGGAAAGGACAATATGTCGAGCCGTGGACTAATTAATCTAGTAGGGGTAGGGCATAGGGTGAGGGGTAGGGGTAGGGCATAGGGTGAGGGTGAGGGTTAGAGCTATAGGGTGAGGGTGAGGGTTAGGGGTAGGGCTATAGGGTTAGGGTCAGGGTGAGGGTTAGAGCTATAGGGTGAGGGTTAGTGGTAGGGCTATAGGGTTAGGGTCAGGGTGAGGGTTAGGGGTAGGGTGAGGGTTAGAGCTATAGGGTGAGGGTGAGGGTTAGGGGTGAGGGGTAGGGGTAGGGCTATAGGGTTAGGGTCAGGGTGAGGGTTAGGGGTAGGGCTATAGGGTGAGGGTGAGGGTTAGAGCTATAGGGTGAGGGTTAGGGGTAGGGCTATTATTATTATTATATATGTATTATATATATATATATATACAGTATATGCATACATATATATGCATACATACATATATATGCATACATATATATGCATACAATGTGAGTTTCACTTTTTTAAAAGTGAAACATTTAAAAAGTGAAACTCACATTATATAGATTCATTACACCCAAAGTAAAATATTTCAAGCCTGTATTTGTATCAATCTTCATGATTATGGCTTACAGCTCATGAAAACCCAAAATTCAGTAGGCCTATCTCAGAAAATTAAGAATATTGTGATGTGAAAAAGTTAAAGATTGGAGACTCAAAGTGTCCCACCCTATTCAGCTCATTATCTAAAAATACCTGAAAAGGATTCCTAAGCCTTTTAATGGTCTCACTATGGTCCAGTAGGCTTCACAATCATGGGGAAGACATTCATTGACACCCTCCACAAGGAGGCTAAGCCTCAATCTTTAGCTCATCGCTAAAGAGGCCGTTCACAGACTGGTAGAACCAGGGCCGGCGCTAGCCATTTGGGTGCCCTAAGCACAAATGCATTGTGGTGCCCCCCTGAAAATCATCAATCAAACATCAATTCAGTAATTGAGGTTCTGCGTGTGCGGAGTGCCGGTACTGCCTACGGCCTACAGACCCTACAGACCTACGGCCTACAGACCCTACAGACCTACAGACCTACAGACCTACAGAGGGTCGCCCCGGCCCCCCTCCTCCTCCTGAGCTCTGGGTCTATTGCTGTCCCCGTGGGGGCGTTGAGTGCTGATTCATAGCAGCCAGATGTGCTGCTGGTCGGGACTTCAGCAAGACCGCCCCAACCCCAGGACCCACAACATAGGAATATTCTCTTATCTGACAACCTCATATATATATATATATATATATATATATATATATATATATATATATATATATATATATATATATATATATATATATAATTTAAAGAGGCTATCCCCATCTATTAGATCGAGACGCTTTTGTAAGGAATTCCGTATAACTGCAATCGCTCAAAAGGTATTCCGTGTTGTATGGCGCCATCTAGTGGCCGTCCGGTGGCTGCGTCTCAGAGCCGCTGAGCTCCGCGCTGCTGCAGCTCAAATCGAGGACATTATAAATAAGATAAGAACCCACGTGGTAGGAAGGAGGGCGGCATGTGATCCCACGGTTACGACCCGCGGCACCGTTACTGTTCTAGTCCTACTTTAGCAGCTGTCATGAACGTACGAAAGAGGATTAGGGCCACATGTGATGATTCAGAATAAAAAGAGTTCTGACGTTAATCTTCGAATTCAAAGTCAGAAGTCAATCCTCTCCCGTATGAGCGTT